>NW_010293355.1:24423-47905 GCF_000700745.2 Antrostomus carolinensis
CACATAATAGGTAAATACACACAAAATACATTTACTCATATATTCAATTAATCTAAAGAAAACTTAAAATTCACTATACCATTGATAGAAGACTGCATCCGTGATGACACATTGCAACAACGGATCAGTTGTGACACAACGGTGTATAGCTTCCCCAGTTCAGCATACTGGTATTTAATTGGAGGACCTGGACCTTCGTCCAGAGCCACCAGCATGAAGGTTGCAGGAACATTAAGTTTCAGAAGTTGTGTCTTCTCTGCTACACCTTTACATGGGAAAAGGAAAAAAAAAACAAAAAAAAAAAGATGCATTGACAATACTTTTTTTTTTTTTTTTAAGTAGAACTACTGTTTACATGGTTTGTAACTTTTCAGTTGCTGAATTTTACTACAGCCATCACTTATGCTTTCAGAGGAAAAAAAAATTAATCAGTAAAGATGTACAAGAAAATTATGTTCAGCTGAAAAGTCACACTGAAGAAGAGCTGTAAATGACTCCAATTTCTTAATGGTGCTCACAGGTACTTACGTAATTATCATCTGTGTTAACAGCAAAACCTCAGAGAAGTCTTTTGTACAAAAAAGTTGAATCTTTTTATTGTGAGGCCCTATGGAGGACAGGATGAACATCCCCCCCCCTCCCCAGCATATTTAGTTATTTTCCAACATGTCCTAGATACATAACTTACAAATTTAAGACATTTCCAACTGTGCCATACTATGCAGCAGGTGTAAATAAGAGTGACAAAATCAATTTAAGAAAAAACAAAAAACCTCTAAAACCAACCAAAAAACCAAACATACAGCTAGTTTCACTGCAAGAATACCTTGCACATACTACACAAGTACTTACCAGTAAATTTGGTATGTCCCTTCTGATCTTGTATTCTGTTTCTCAGTTTGGTTAAAAGTAATGATTTTTCATACATTTCCAACTTTTTTCTTATTCTGAAATACAACTGGACCTGACCTACCACCTTTCTGATAAGGAGGAACCAAATAGCACCTTACTAGAGCTCTTTTATAGTGTCTTTTTAATTACATTAGATAGTTCTGTAGTTAGATCCCTTGTAGAACTGATCTCTCGCCTCAACCTCAACAATATATTATTTGAGTTCTCAAAATGTCAGACAATTTCATATTTTCCACAGAACCTGAGGTGCTGCAGGAATGATCCATTGTGTCTTTTGCTGAATGAACATTCTACATCCATACGGAAGCCTTCAGTTAGCAGTAGTAAGGCAAGCACAGCTGCTTAATATTTCCATGTTTATCTTTGCAGGGTAGATTGTGATAACGGTCAGACCCAAAAATAAAATTCAGTCATGCTTTCACATTTGGCTTCTGAATGGTTTCCTAGTCAGATGCTTCAACTGCACTGACTGACCATGAAAAACTGGTAAAAAAAGAAGTTAGGGCAGAACTGCATCTCTCTTCTCTGTAATTACATTAATTCCATTTTGGGGGTCATGATGGAACCTTGCCTGACAGAGAATGCTTTGGTAGATAAAGTATATGAAAGCAACATACATTACACATAAATTAACACAATTGCCTAGATTAATTTTACAGACAGGAAATTAAATTCTTTTAACATTGTCTACTCACACGAAAGAGCTTCCAGAACTCTGTGTGTGTCAATTCTATGTGGAAACACTGACATAACTCCATTTGGATCGATGTACTTGCTTAACACTTTAGCCACAAAGTAATCTAACTGAAACTCAACATTTATAAGTTGCCTGCATGATCCCATAACCAGCAATGGCTGAGCTGCTCAGTATTACAGACAACTTGTAAAATTTCCAAGGGAGCTGGATCTCCTAGCTTCATATTACTTTATGCAAAAGGACAAAAATATATTGTACTAGAAGAGTGCGAGTGTAACAGACTATCACTACAGAAGAATATTATATCTTGTTTACAACTTGCCGTTGTCACTTAGGCCGCCACATGTGAAAAAGAAACGGGCACCCGGGAGAAGACCCTAATAACTGGGGAAAGTAAGTATGTACAGCCCTGTGACAATTCACTAGATATCAACCTGTGACTACCCTCATCAACCTGAGAGTGCAAAATAAATCCTTTATTCATTTGATTTGCATTTTATTACTCTTTCTCAGGGCAAATATATAAAGCAGCAACAGATTAACCCACCTGAGAAACAGTTTATTCAATCAATGACCAAGTGATTTTCAGCATGCTGGTAATGATAACAGAAAGCATAATTACAGCTGCTCATTTGGATGTGAATAGGACTGATCTCAGCTTAACTCCAAAAATTATTTTTGTTTGGAATAGTTACTTCAAATACCATTAGTATTATTTTATCCTGTTCTTAGTTCAAAGATGCTAAAAATAAATACTTATTTGCGATCATAATCAATCTTCAATTTAAACTTTCATCAGAAAATTTTGGACCCTAGTCTTTATGAAAAGAATCATTATTTCAACTTTACTTAAGCTTTCCTATATTGCAAAAACACTGTCTTTTCTTGCCTTTTTATCTTGGAAGAACTACAACATCTGATAAATTTATAGTGGAATTTCCCGATTCCTGCATTCTTTGACCTCATATGATGTCTATGGTGAAAGCATTCTGGCAAGCAATGATGTCTAAGAACACATACAGACTGAGCTACTTCCTCAGCGTCCCAAAGCGTCTTTGAAGGGAAGACAGACACCGAATCAGTGTTTTGCATTCATAGCTGTGAACTTCAAAGGTGAACTACAGAAATTAATATTGAAAGGGCACAGTTGGAATATACAGACAAAGCATGACCATCTGTATTGATGCTTCCATAAAGGAGAATCATGCATCTCTCTCTTTTTTGAACTTTCATCTTCTTCAACTTCTTCAGGCTCAAACCAGTTGGCAGCCTCACATGCTTCTTGTGCCTGATGACCGCCCTGCAAATGAGCCCTGAAAAAAAATCACGTCTCTTGCCATTTTTTCACCCCCACACCCTCAGAAGGACACAGTCTTATTGCTCCAAGTTTCCTGTGTTAATCTTCCAGGTATGGCAGGAACACTAAAGCTCCAAACTGGAGGAAGACAGATGCTCTACAGAGCATTTATGACAACAATCATTTAATGACAACGATCTGACTGAGACTGAACAACTGGATTCTCCTGCTGTTACCTGTGTAACTGGATCATTAATAAAAACCTGTTTATTACATTGCCATCAGTAAAAGTGTGCTTAATTTACTTACCTAGATTGGCATACATCACAAACAGATTGAAATACTGCTGCAAATGGCGCCCATGTTCAGACACTTCCCTTCTTAGAAGATTTAGTACTGCTCTCAGTAAGTGATCACTTAAACTTAAGTTATCATAAGCCTATAAAAAAAAGTTTTAATATTAGTGGTTGAAACTATCAAATATTTAGTTTAATACTTTCTACTACGTCAGAAACCAGAATTGGCTAAAAAGTATGGGATTCATACAAGCTCCAAAATACCAGCAGCTGGTTAGTCTTCTGTCTCACACAAAGACAGACAGACATACAAGGAATAGGATTCCCATCACTAAATAACATGTAAGTCCAAAAAGTTATACAAATATAGAAGCTTTTAATTGAGCTATTTCTCCAATAGCAGCTATGCTTAAATACTCAGAAAAGCACATGTAGTTCCACTGCAAACTTCATAGACTAAGATACACAATCAAATCACCTTTACGGGTGTATCAAATACCTCATGAAATAAAAACACTATCAAAGCACATATAGCTTTAACTCAATACAAATTCTTTTGCTGGATACCTTCTGAGAATGTTTTCACTACTGTAAGCATAGTGAAATACAAACTGTCTTAATGTAGACATTAAAAACATGACAAAGCAAAGGCTTAAAAAGGTTGATTTTTAAAATTTTGTGTATTACATTAAGACTTTGTCTTTTTTTTTGTCAGTTCTAGGTGGAGAAAATTAGGCAATTCACTCTCTACTCCCATGCAAAGTTACAATTTTTGACAATTTCAATGCTGCAGGATTACAGGGGAAGAAAACCTGGAGAACTCCTGCATGTTCTTGTGGTTTTTGTTTGCTTGTTGTTGTTTTTTTGTTGTTTATTTTTTATTTCTAAATGAAAACAAAGGTTCACTCCCCTACACATTACTTCATTATAAGCCACTACTTTTATTTTGCAGGTTTCATACACGCAACTCAACTCGAAGTTCTCACTACTTAGCCTTCACAGAGATTTACAAATGAAGGAAAACTGAACCCCTCTGACAGCAACTCTGACATGAACTGGCTGAGTTACATCATGTTATGTAGTGCAAAATGGACTGTAGAGCTTTCCTGTCAACACTGATGCATCTACTCCAAAATTTACTTTACATTAAATTCCTATAATCAAGAAGTAAGAATAAGTTTCCAAAGTTTTTCATTAGAAAGTTAAATACCTGACTGGAAGGTCCAGGAGAGGCAAAAGGTGAAGGACATGGTCCGTCTTGCAATGAAAAATGTGCAATAAATACTATAAGTTTTGCAAATGCACCCCTCACTTCTGCACTAGGGCATTCCAAAAGATACTCAGAGAAGCGGTTTGAAACATTAAAAAGGACATTGTGTGCAAACCAAAAGCGTACATTCTTGCTGTGACGAAGAAGGATGCATAGTGCATCATACCTGAAATAGAAGATGACACAACTGAGAGATTATGACCAAATGCAGACATTAATGAACTTTGGCAGACATATTCTTTTGCAGAATTTGAGGAAAATACATGTTAAAGGTGATCTCCAAACATTTTTGCTCACAAAATGCTTACAATCAGATAAATTAAAAAGATGCTTCAATTAAAAAAACCTAACATTTAACTGTAGCGTTTTACTTCTGTCATCCCTAAGAACTAAGACAGGATTACATCCCCTAACTCCCAAACTACTACTCCAAGCAGGTCCTAAATCAGCAGCCATCATTCCCTCTGTACTGGAACTGGGGGAGAAGGTGAACGGTGGAGAACATACAAGGTGGATTTCATGAGCTGTGTATAAGACAGGTAACTAAATATGTAAACTATCAGAAATTTATGTTCTCATTTACAGATCTGAAAAAAAAAAACAAACCCCAAAACCAACAAAAACTCCTCTAAAGAGTAAAGTATCTGTTCTCAAGAGGGTTCTTGTATGACTCTGTCCTCCTTCCTGCAGCAATATTTGAATGCTTCTTGAACTCTTAAAATAAAAGGAGTAACTTGGCTATTCTGAAAGTTGCTACTGGAGAAAACTTGAGGTACCTATTTGCCATGTATTACACAACTACTTACTAGTAGCTGGTAAATTACCAGTCTTCAGGAATACTATATTTTCTCTGTAGTTCTACTAGTAGTAACCCACACTCCTCTGAATAACCTAGCTTAAAGATTAAAACACTGTAGTGCTATGAATAAGACTGCACTGTTTGTTATACTACAGATTTGAATTACTGGCCCCGTAGCAATGTACATAAAGCACTCTGCTAACAGAGTCTAAAGACTACACACGCTTCAGAAATAGAAGCTGCAAAAATGGGTTGAAAAGATCTTTGTTTCAAACTACTCAAGCCACACACAAACCATTCTGAATTGGTCAGAATACATAACCTATCAGTTTTGCAATAGATTCTAGTCCTTTATTCTTTTTAACAGACAGACAAAAGGTAGATTTAAGCTCTGTTTGAAAATGAATTTTGAAGCTGTTCAGCTCAACAGCTTATTTTAAGGCTCAGTTTCTTCCCAGTACTTTCTGTTCAAGCTTTCCCCCCTTTTCATACGCACTTTGACCATATATTCAGGGGAGAGGGGAAAATGGGACAGACCACTAACAACTTTTACTGTCACATGTATATAACTGGGATCTTTTAACAGACATCCAACTTCCAAAACTGTAATTGTTGTTAAAAGACAAGATACCAATCACTAGCAGGGCCACGGACTATTTTCTTTGTATGAAATCCCGTGGTGAAGAGAAATCTAGCAGCAAGCTGAATACTAATCATAGTTATTTCTTCTGCTTCAGGCAACAGATGATCTTGTCCTAAAGAAAAATCAAAATACTCACATGTAGACAAAGTAAAAGCAACTTAGTTTTAATAATTCAACTGATTCCAGATTACTGTTTTGTCTGACATTGTGTTCCAATTTTAACAAGAAACTTGATCAAAACAGCCTCCAGTTTCTATACTGTATCATTTGAAAATGCACGCTTTAAGAATGGTACCTGGAGGCTAACATACATCTGATTTTAGAAAGTCAGCATCTCACGTCTGAGAACTGTCTTCAGCGGAACAGCCCACAAACTTACTTGAACATGACTCAGTACATAAGCTGAGTAATAGTTTGTCAAAGTATTTTTTTGCTAAATATTCTGGCATGTTATCACTTGATGAATAACTCAACAAGAGATGTTTAACTGCAGAACTACAGAAAGACAAGACTATTCAAAGCAGAATGCACAAAATTTTCACTGGCTAAACAAATTCTTGACACCACAAATCAAAACTCTTCTTGCAAGAAATTAATCCATCATTATTGCACTAACATACTAACCTGGAGGAGGATTTAAGTAGACACTATTACAAGTAAGCAACTTCTTTATGAACTGGAAATATTCTAGGCTGTACTGCATACGGTTATGCATGAACTGCACATTCTGCTTCCGTACACTTCGTTCGATGGCTGATGGCATTTTAATCTGATGGGGTTTAGTGGTGATAGTGAGTTCTGAAATATATTTTATTAGTTCATTGTCTTTGTCTATTGTGTCCATGCGTTCATAAAAAAGAATATAAGCATTCCACCACCTCTTCTGGCGTCTGTAGGACATACGCTTCATCATGTGATCAAACACTTCTCCCATGTATTCTCCACCAAAACACTGATTTTTCATTTCTTCATCATCATCCATTTTACACTCTGTCACATCTCCATCATCAAATTTATACCACCGATTTTTCTCACCATCTCCACCATTCCTCTGGATAATGTAAGAGTAATAATGTCCACCACTGGCCTGGCCACTGTGTACAAGTACACCAACAAGCCTGTATTTTGTGCTCCCAGAGTGTTCATTTTCAGACTGTTCATTCTGTATTATCTGATTTTCAGGATTTACATCATCTCCTTCCAACTTAGCTACACCTGCCACTGTGTAAGGCTCCATGTCCAGCTCTCGTGGAAATTCAAAATAATCATTGAACTTGATTGCACATTCCCTTTCCCAGTCATAATCAAATCGTTTCAACTGGATTGCAAGGACTGGAGGCAACTTCTTAATCAACAAGCGTTTCACTGTATCGACCTAAAAAAGGACATGAACAGTTATCAGCTCTTAAGTTTCCATTCATAAACTCTTACAACAACAAAATGCAGTAATTAAAGGATAACCTTCTTTTCCCTGAACATGAACTAAGGCTGAACCTAGTATGGCTGTAACATCACAGCTGTAAACAAACTGAATATATCAGGGAATCATTACCTTTTTGTTGCATTTTTCACAATGATATGCATTTGCACCTTCCAATAGATCTCCTTTGACATACTGTTCCAAAGAATCAAGAAGGTTTTGGTGATTTCTTATATCTACGTTCAGAGTTGTGAAGGATTCCTCGCATTCGTACCTACCAATGAACAGAGATGTACAAAAAAGGTAGAAACGTGTTCAACTTTGATGTCTTACAGGTGCTGCACAGCATCTTCCTGCAACAGTTTTATTCAGCATGTGATATCAACTTGTGGCTAAAGCAGTTAAGCAGTAAAAAGAGAACTGAACTCTTATTGTCATATTCCTACAATTACATGACAGTATCTGCACAATGCATTTTTTGATCTACACTAACTACAATTATTTTATGAAAAACATAGAAATGACTTTTATGTCTCAGTTTCACTGAAAAGATTGTGGAAGTTGAATCTTTTAGCACATCTTTTTTTTTTAAGCAGTTGAAGTAGTGTGAGACTCTTGGCTAACTTAAGCTAGCAGAGCAGCACAAAGAGCTAAGTAGAGTACTTTTTCCATTGCTGAACTTTACTGTCAGGAATCAGACTGACAAAACATAAATATTTTATCACAACTAAAGTCCAAAACACTTTTTTTTTTTTTTTTTTTAAGCCTTTTTATTTTTCTGTCTGAAAAAACTGAATAGTTGTCTTCATAAAATCACTTTGCATATTTATGACTGGCTTTTGACTTACTGTGTTCTGATATAACCTTCAAACAAACTCCTAGCAATGAACCACCAATACTTGGGAGACAACCAGTTAAGACATCCTGGAAACAGTTTTCTTTTTCTTTAAAGATAAAGAAGTGATGAATAAATTTAAAAAGTTGCATCTATTCCAACATAACCCTGCAGGGCTTGTTTCTCTGATATGCAGTCAAGCATACAAGGATTTTTATAACAGTGACTATATTAATATTTAGAAACACTCCAACCAAAACAGTAATGTTCATTCATCTATTAAATAACTTACAAATTTAGAAAGATTGTTCATCCGTCATACTCTAATCCAATAGTATCGTTTATCATCAGTTTTCGCCTCCCTAAACTACAATCAGGGTAACATTTTTATTAAGAAGTACAATTATGCAAATCCAGTAGAGTTCCAAAAAGACATGTAATACTTCAGGGTTGTACATAACATCAGGAATGAATGATAACTCATGTTGCTTCACATCTGTATCTTTAACTTCATTACCCACTGCATAAAAAATAAAATCAGTGCTTTCATTTTATCTTGCAATATTTCAACTTACTTCTGATCACACATTTTAATCTATGAAACTTAAGATGTTCTACTTTTAAGTTCTTCTAATCACATATGAGCTCATCTGAAGTTGAAAGATGACTGCAATAAAAATCAGTCTGTATCAGTGTTTTTTACTGTATTTTAATTGCTAATTGAAGAATAACAGTAAATGGTTAACTTTCACAATGAAGAGAATTTCCAATGGTAATGTGCAGAGAGATCTGTAGTGTTTAAGAACCACACATGATCTGAAAGATGTAGTCAACAGTGAAAAGGCCAATTGTTAGTGATGCAAAATTTAACACTACAATAAAAAAGACAACTGTTGAAAAAGAGCAAGTCCATCGTTAGGCCATCTTGAATCTTGCAAGCAATTTTAATCATCCACCTCAAAAGGGACACAGTCTAGAGAAGTACAATGTCTAGTTCTATTCCTTCACTAAGCATTTGTCATTGATCACCATCATGAAGACACTGGGCTACAGACTTTCAGTCTGATTTGGTACGTGTGTGTCATTTGTTTGGGTGTATTGTGTGGTGTGGTGGTTTTGGTTTGGTTTTTTTTTAAACATACCTTAGATGAAGATGAATTTCAGTATTCACAATTTAATTAAAAATACAGCAGAAATCTTAATTTCATACATTGCATTTGGTCACTAAATTGTTTTCACTTTTAACACAAAAACACTTTTTCTCCTCTGATCAATACACAATGCTTCACATACAATCTGCTGAGTAGAAGCAATAACAATCACATATTTCAAGACACTTGAAGACAAATTAATGTTAAGGCTGTACAAAAAACAAGGTAGCAAATTCTATTAGCTTTAAAAAAAAAAAAAACAAGATGAAAGCCACACAAAACCCCACTCTCACTTTTATAAGGATACAAACACAGGTTGTTTTTCTGTAAGGAAGAAGAATTTTAAACACTTACCGATGTGGGCATCCTTGACAAATCTTCTGATCAGCAAAGGACCCTCCTAAAACTTTACTTAACATTGCTGGATGGCCCAAAGCTTTTAAAGCTTCATCTAAACTGTCCACCAAGGAATTAAAAAATTCTAAAGCATCATGTTGTTCACGTAGATTTACAGGTTCACCCCAAAGTCTGAAAATAAAAGCACATTCTTGTAACATATTTTTTTGTTTTTGTTATGCTCTCCAACAACTTATTTTCCAAAAAAATATTATTCAAGCTACTAATCTCTCTTTGTTACTGAGCAAAACTATTTATTGGTTTGTGATATAGTACATCACCTGTTACTTTGTCCCTAACACTTACCTACTGGTAAGTAAGAACAAACTTTTGTGTATAATTTAATGCTTAATTCAAAGTCTCAATATTAAACAGCTAGAATTCAAAATAACTATCTTGCTCTTGAAAGAGTAAGATCTTAAAAGTTAGAAGATTTATAAATCACTTAGTGGCTTCACTTGCATCTGTTAATTACTTCATTGTAAAACTTAACAAGATCCTTAGGTAGCAGAAGATTTAGAAATCACCCAGTTGTTACATTACATCATTCCTCTTAGATTGCTGACAGCCTTGAAGTGAACGTTTATCACCTAGTTGTTTCACACGTATCTGCTTGCTTAGATCATTCATTCTTGCGAACTCACAACTGCTCTCCTCAGCCCCCTGAGAATTTGAAAACCTTAGGACCTTTTGTGAATGTTCTAACATAAAACTATCAGAAGTGCTTAAGCCTGAAGAAGGACATATAAATAAAGATTAATGACTAAACATTCTTCAGGGAATACTGTCCCAAGCGTGTAAGAGAGACACCACTGAGCAGAATCAAAGAGGAGTTCAATCAGCGGACACAGTGATGAAGACTATCAAAAGACCACCGACTCATTTTACTGCACAAGCAAGAAGGACATTTACATATGCTAAATAGTTACAGCAAATGTTTTGAATATGTAGATAATTTATCGGAAGTCCAATGAATATACATGTATTAGGTCAATATAATGTGTGCTGAAAGAAAGACACACACACTCCCTGGGGGAGCGATCGCCGTGTGTGTCCAGCGCTGCAATAAGGAATACCTGCTTTCTAAAACTCCAAAACCAGTCTTAGAGAGTTTCTTCTGACTGGCTTTCTGAGTATCACTCTAAACTTTGGTTTATTAACAGACTTCTACAGAATGGTGAAAAGGTAGGATAACATACAATGCTGAACAAGTTCTGCTAATTTACACTTCACATCACTATAATTTCTTCTACTACAATTAGTTTTGTTGCATTTCAGTTGTCTAGTGAGCAGACATCAATAATAACTTACCTAAATTGTTTCCAAAACCCTCTTGGTACATAGTACTGTAGCCTGGAAGCTGCTAAATGACCAAAAATTACTTGGAGATGCCTCAGAACTCCAATATTGTATTCTTTTCTGTCTTCTGTTTTACTCAGTGCTGGTTTGTCTTCATACTGATGTGGATAACCAAACACATCATCTCGTGGGTCAACATTGCTCTGAAAAGCAGAAGAAAATTTGTGCAATTAACTTTGTTACGCAGCTGTCCCATAGCTAGTTGCAACCCTTGTTTTAATTTTACAGTCTAAGGTGTTTCATATTCTCATGTGAAGAAACAAATGATTTCTTTGTATGCATTAAGAGTTCTCGTGGCAGAAGTGCTATGTGGTGCTTTCAAGTGCAAATCTATGAGGAGGAAGTCTGCAAGCCCTGCTAACTTTGACCTTCTGAACTGCCTCTCTGGCTGTGAGCCTACTCAAGTAAGAAATACTATGCTATTGTCCCCACTGCTAGCAGTGGAAAGCAAACTGATTAGCAACTGATGTTTTTTTATACCTTTTAATAAAAAAGAATTCTATTTCAAAGATAAGCAAGTTCTACATAATTAAATTTACCTCATTGTCCTGCTTTTCATCCCCAGACATGTCATCATCTACATCACTGCCAGTGCCTTCAATTGCAAGAATCCCGTTCCTGATGGCTGGAATCATGTACAGCTGCTGAATGACAGAATTCATGTAACAAGTGGCACCAGCATTTTTTAGCCCTACAAATCCCTTTGGCGGTCGAGGCCCAACAGGTGGCAGATATTCCCATTCTGTAAGCGCTTCACAAGCTAAAAGAAAACAGCAGAACATGATTAGGAAACTATTTTCTTATATAAGAAGTAGACCATCAATGCAGTACAAAGGGCAGTTGCATAAAATTAGTATTTGTCTGTATCACGCTGCAGTTTAATGAAACAAATGTCTTACCAAAAAACTTAATTGCTAAAATTAAAACAATTTTTCTGAATGGTAGGTTTATCTGTAATCTTAATATTACACCATTTTCTTCTATTGCATAACTAAAAAGGTGGCCAGAAAAAAAATCAGTCTATTTATGTATCAAATAGAAGTTTTCCCTCGATACCAGCAAGTTTCTTAGCCAAAGAATTTTGTTGAATGAATCTAGAATATATAATCAATTTATAAGCCTTTCACAAATTTATAATCCTTTTAAAATTACAGTATTTCACATATGCCTCACTTTCGCTTGCCAGGATGCAAAACAGTTTTAGATAATGCTATCTATACGTGTTGTGACAGATTTTTTTCCTTCTGAGTCTTCTCCCTCAGACCTCTCACATCTCTTCAGAGTACATTTACAACCACAAGTTTCCTATGCTAACCTGTTGTTCTGTGGTTTTAACACAAAAAAATCTGATGTAAAAGAAAGTAAGAGAGCATGAGTGTTTATAAGCAAGCTTTACTTGGTATATGAAACACACAGCATGCACTGTTCATAACATGTGTTCTCTCTTCTGTCTGATGTACCATGGAGATCTGGTGTTGTATCGCACTTATCAAGTATTTGAGTAGAAAGAAACACCATAAAATCCTTCTAATTGTGAGGTGGTAAGAAATACACTACTGCCCGATAGACAAAGGTGTGGGCGGCGGGAAGAACGAGGCAAGGGGGAACCATAAAGTTGCCCTTTTCATTTGTTCATCTGAGATGGAATCAAAGAGGAAGAGATCAAAAAACTAATTGAAATGATTCACTGATACCACCGACTGGGCAAGCAGCACCGCCATTTTGAGAGGCAGTGGACAATTCCCACTATGGGATAGTATTTCTAGCTGCTTATTGTTTTGCTAAACTATACAGGTTTAAATATTCTGATAAATCATAGAATGGTTAGGGTTGGAAGGCCCTTTTAAAGATCACCTATAGTCCAACCTCGCCGCTGTGAGCAGGACATCTCTCACTAGATCAGGCTGCTTAAAGTCCCATCCAACCTGGCCTTGAACACTCCCAGGGCATCCACAGCTTCTCTGGGCAACCTGTTCCAGTGTCTCACCACCCTTATGGTAAAGAATTTCTTCCTAATGCTAAATCTAAATCTACCCTCTTTCAGTTTAAAATTATTGTCCTTTGTCCTGTCACTAAAGGCCCCAGTAAAGAATCTATCCCCATTTTTCTTACAAGCACCCTTTATATATTAAAAAGCCATAAAAAGGTCTCCCAAGAGCCTTTGCTTCTCCAGGCTGAACAATCCCAACTCTATCCCTAGAGCCTTTCTTCCCATATCAGCTCAAGTTTGGTGTGTGTTGTCATCCCACGTGTATTGTCTCCCCCCACCTCTCCCTGTTAATATTACAGCTGAAATGGTTTAGCTATCCCATTTAGGGCTGCAGAAAATAAGCTCCTGCTTGTTCATTTTAAGGAAGTCTTACACACTTTTTATTGATAACAAAATCTGTGTTAAGTATGTGCCTTCTGCCACGCTTGTGAAAATTAGCCCAAGTTTCATTTGGCCACAGGTTTTTGAAACACTAACATTTTTAAGTTTTTGTACATACTGCAATTACTGTAATCTTTCTCCAGTGAGAAGGAGAAAATTCTTTAAGTGCAGAGCTGTGCTGAGACAAGGCCGAAACTGAGAGAACAAATGTCTGAGAAAGGACTATGACAAGCAGAGAACGAGTACAGAACTAAAAAGGGAAACAGGACAGTGGACCTGTGTGTGGACAATGATGACAAATTACGTGAGCAACCAAGAGACTGGCACTAAAACTAAGCTGACAATACCTGATGAGGTTCTGGGATTGGTTAGGCAGAGCCTGAAATGATGAGACAAAAGTAGAAGATACAGACAGAATGAGGTTCCTGAGAGCTGGCAGGGACAAAGGGAAGTATCCAGAGATTGGGGTAAGAAGGGTCAGACTGTGTAAATGACCAGAGCTGGAACTTGGATGCAATCATGTCATGCAAGTCAATACATTTACTGCATAAGGAAGAACAAATAAAGGCTAAACTTATCTAAATTTTGACAGCCTGATTTTGCAACATTAGAAGCAACCACAAGGAAACCACAAACTAAAAAACCATCAACTAGTTCAGTTGATAATATAAACAAAATATATACATAATATATACATTAAAAAGTAGCAAATAGATAAATAAAAATATTACATACTAGTGATTGCTGTACCTATGTAATACATTTCAGTCAAGGTGTCTACTATTTGTTTTAGATTTCGGACACATCCAACTGCTAGTGCAACTAGTAGCTCAAAGCCAGCATTAATCGTAGCTGGTAAACTACAGACTGGTATGGCCTGCTCAGCAGGCAATTCTCCGTTTCTCATGTACTGCAGATAAACATTGGATGCTGGAAAGATGAAATCATCTATCAACTCCTGAAAAAAAAACCAAAAGGAAATAAATTGCCTGTTACTTTAGAAATGCACACTATTTTATAACAGAATAAGAGTTGTTATATAAATTAATGTCTGAGAACTAGAGGAGTACTTAAAAACGACAAGAGATAAAACTGAGACCAATATTGTAACGAGGTTTTAAATTTAGAACAGAATAAATCTATCCTAAAGTGGTTCCCTGCAAACCCACTCCCCCACACTGCAAGTTAAAAGTAGTTCTGTATTATTATTGATTGGTAAAATTTTATTTTGTCAAATCAGTATTACCTATAAAGCTCTTTATCAGTAAGTGCTGAAAAAAACAATATTGCTGCTGTATAATATCAAGGCTACAAAGAAAATACATCTGATTAAAGAGACGCTCAAGTGTCATGCATTTGTTCAAACATGCCATAAAACATTAAGCACTAATTAAGAACATGTGCAGAAAAGACTGCAAAAAGGAATCTATATTTTAATGACTGTTGTTAATAGCAATTTGCCTTTTCTTGCAGATATTTTGTCTTTCTACTTTTTAAAGAAATTTACTTTGTACTGAAGCCTTTGCCTCTAAAAACTTACCCCTAGAACAGTAAACAGCAGGGTAATGAAGAAAATGCAGGGGTACTGAAAGAAAGCACTCTTGTACACGACTATCCTGTATCTAGCTCCCTACCCTTGTGTGATGTTTGCCAAGTCTTGGAGTAACACTGACTAGGTAACAGCAACTCCATAGGCAGTGGTTCCCAAGAATGAGAATGGTAAGTACCCTTATGAATGAAATGTGTAATTTAAAAAAACCCCCCCAAAAACCAAACCAGTTTTAAAGAAAACATTAAACTCCAATTAGAAACCTTTATCAAACAGTTAAATTGGAACCTTTTATGGTTACAGACCACAAGATATGAAGCTTCTTTTACCTATTTATAGTGGGAAAAAAACCCCCAACACTCCATAGGTCAAAAAGCTTGAACTTACTTTAATGAGATTAGCACCTCCTTTTTCACAACCAATATGGTATTTCTTCTCAGGTGTCTGGAATGCTAACAACTCTTTTGTTACTCCAAGGTGACCCTCTAAGATAGTTTCTTCAACACCTGTTTCCCCTGTTCTTTTTACTTCATCCTGCCATTCAAGAGAAAGTTAGGATACCCTAAATAATAAACATTTCCGAGCTTAAAACTGTACAACAAAGCAGCAAAAAGCTGATTATCAGAAATAAATCAATCCTAAAACTTACCCTAATCCTCTTAAGCCAGTCAATTTCATTATTGAGAAGAACTTCAGCATTGGGTACGTTAATATTACTGTTGTAAGCATAGTTAAGAAGATGTCTTAACAGAGTGAAGTAGTCTCCAGAATGCTTAGCTCTCTCCCTTGCAGTACTCTATGTAAACAAAAACCAAAAGATATGTAATTCACACATGCTTCTACTTATAGTGCAACACTAATATATTTTCTCTAAAACTGGCAATAAACATGAAAGAAGAGAAGTGTAAGATTCTCTTAAACCCTCAGAAGTTTACAATTTTATTTAGCTGTTAATGAATGACTTCTGGACTATTTTAATAGCAATTTCTACACCTGAATGGGAACAGTGAAGTGATCAAATAGAAAAGAACAGAATGGAACAGAATCATTAAGGTTGGAAAAGACCTCTAAGATCATCAAGCCCAACCGTCAACCCAATACCACCATGCCCACTAAACCATGTCCTGAAGTGTCATGTCTGCACATTTTCTGAACACCTCCAGGGATGGTGACTCCACCACTTCCCTGGGCAGCCTGTTCCAATGCTTCACCACTCTTTCAGTAAAGAATTTTTTCCTAATATCCACTCTAAAACTCCCCTGGCACAACTTGAGGGCATTTCCTCTCATCCTATCACTTGTTACTTGAGAGAAGAGACCAACACCCACCTCACTACACCCTCCTCGCAGGTAGTCGTAGAGAGCGAGGTCTCCCCTCAGCCTCCTTTTCTCCAGACTAAACTAAATGTTCAAGAGAGCCATGAGCATATAGAATTGAGAAGCCCTGGCAGGCCCAATAAAAGAGGCAGAAACTGTAGGTATCGATCTAATCCGCTTATGATTTTTACTTAAAGGTTAGCATTCACTGGATGAAATAGACACATTAAAGCTTATTGTTCATGTTCTTATCTGAAAACGCAAGAAAGTCCCTTTCCCTCTCGTCTTAACTCAAACTGAAATCGACTGTGCTGCTTGCCTAGAGGTCAAAAGGTCAAAAGGAATCTATATTTTAATGACTGTTGTTAATAGCAATTTGCCTTTTCTTGCAGATATTTTGTCTTTCTACTTTTTAAAGAAATTTACATTGTACTGAAGCCTTTGCCTCTAAAAACTTACCCCTAGAACAGTAAACAGCAGGGTAATGAAGAAAAGCAGAGGTCTCTGTCCCATGCAACACCTCGTAGCCATTAAAAAGAATTGCTCCTGTGCCATCTGACGAACAGTTCTGTAAATAATTTAATAGAAACATTAAATGAAATCTCCCTATCCAAACAGGACATTAAAAAAAAATTAAACTGTGCTTATCCACTTAATGCCATTTTCTAAAAGTGCACATAAGGTATTAAATGAGAATACTTTAATTATTCACTACCCATCACACTGTTTCTCCTTGTAGTACAATTTTAAGACACAGGAATTACTATTACAAAATCTCTTCCACCAATCAAATATTTAAAGGTAAAAGAAACTTAACAGCACCTAACCACTAAACCTTTGCAACTGCTGGTAAATATTGCATAACACAACAAGCAATTTGTAACCCTAAATATTTTTTTCTGTTTTTTCTAACCAAGCACCACTTGTGCCTGAAAGACAAAACAGAACTACCCTAGTAAAACTGCTCTTATGTACCACTACAGCAGTTCGCTGAGCATCTGTGAAGTGATTTATTATTAGTAAGAAATGAGAAAAGATGACCCCCTAAAAATTCAGGTAGCTAGAATGAAAGGAAGTTTTTAATCTAAGAACTTATTCAACCACTGGACTAATGTGGGAAGGGATAAGGAAAAAAAAATTAAGGCAAACACTATTTTTTCAAGTTGTAAGATTGTCTGAGCATTATATCTTGTAAAAACTGTTAGAAACAATTCTGCTTGGGCAGGAAGAGAACAAAAATGAATGCCTGTGCTTTATGAAAGCATCTCAACATATAAGGAACATGAATTTTACAGTGCCTTTTTGGTGTGGCTGTCATTGTTTTCTGTTCATGAGGTCACTGTGGAAAGCACATGAAAGAATCCTTTTTCCTTCAGAGTTCTTCCATGTGTGGTTAACTGTGCTTCAAAGACATGCAAGCATGTCCATGAGGTCAGAGCAAAGATGCACCTACCTGAGCACCCTGTCTCTGGTATACATCTAGGAAAGTGCAGAAGAAGAGGGACGCATGCAATGACACTTCTCCAGAACGTTCTCTCAGCTGCTAACAATTTCTGTTTCAGGAAGGGTACCAAAAGCAGTATTTCATAGCCCTCACTAGACAAACTCATTAAAGAACCCCTCAAACTATTTCCAAACTGAAGGTTTACACCACTTAAATGTTATGCTCACGAAGTTCTTATACAAAGAAACACTGTTCTCTATTTATTCTCCCTTTGCTACATCTGATTTTAAAGGTCTCTGTGGTATTCTCCTCCCACCATTTATCTCTTCTTCAGTGCTAAGCGCCCCAAGCTATTCAGCTGTTCCTCAGATGGAAGTAATTTCAGAGCTTTGATCTGCCTTGTCACCCTTGTCTGATCCTTGCAAGTTCTACTACATTGCTTTGAGTTGCAGAAGACCATGAGGTAGAGGGGGTCTGTTTTGTTCTTAATAATAATTGACATTTTATGGGATCTGATTGCTGAGTTGATGTTTTCATAAAACTTCTCACAGAAATTTCTTTTAAGATGCAACTCTTCAACTGCTTGGGACACATCACACAGACGCTCCTCAATTTCATGCATTAAAGGCAAAATGAAATAGATAAAGGTGGTACTTTCCTAAAGTGAGAAATGTGACCAAGGAAACACATATTTCACACTGTTATGTCTCCAAGGAATATGCAGCATTTGAACACGAGTATTGTATTCTGAGGCTATAACAACCTAAAAGCTCCTAACGCACCATGGGAGGAGTGCAGATGCCTAAATGCAGGCATCTAGCACCATGTTAAGGCACCACAACAGTGTAGAGCTGGTAGATAGGACACAAGTTGCAAGATGAACTCTCAACTCAACCAGTGAAGCAGCTGGAGGCCAAATGCTTCTATTAAGGCAGGCAACCTGAATCCTCTCCTAACTGTTAGCTCCAAGACACAGATTTCTGTTTAGTTAACAGAAGTCAGCCTCTCCATCAGGTCTCAGTGCCATTGCTTTACACAGGCAGTAAGAATTTTTATTTCTGTGGGCCACATATGTATGACCACCACTTTGCAGCAATCAGGGTTCCTGAGGTTGCAGCAACCTCTGGGTTCCAGAATCATTTAGGACTAACTGTTCAGCTATCTACTGTTGACTAAGCCAGTCTTGTATTCAGGGGTCACCACTATAAAATCAATTACCTTACTTGGAAAGTAAAAACTGCTCTAGTATTTAGTATCACACCATTTGCATTCTGTTTCTCAATTTACAGGTAGCATGGTTATGCTATGAGGAAACAGCAGAAGTTCCAATGCAATCTCAACCTCTGAAAGAAACAAAAAAACCCCACCAATCCACCTGATCTTTTCCAGAAAGATTATATTTGTGAGATCTGAACTTCATCTTCTTCCTCGTTGTTTATGGTGCAACAAAAACATTTTCTCACATCACATTTTTGCTCACATTGTTCTCTGGGGATAGGAGATTAGAGAACAATAGCTGAAAACTGAATGATATTCAGAATTCTGTCTGGTATTTGCTAAACTTTCTTTCTCTGGACTGCAAACACTGATTTGCTTCCACATTAATTCAGAAGAACAACTGTTTTTTTTACCTTAGTTCAATTTCACTGTCTTCATTTCCAAAGCAGTCTTCTGTTTCACTCATGTTTACACTATTCTAACTATCATGTAATAAGGAACAGTTGCATTCTAAGTGAGAGTGCAAGATATATCAGAAGTTTTACAAGTGTATGAGAGAAAAGAGTTCCATGGTTAGCTGCCTGTACTGACAGTATCTGGTAGAAAAATAAAGCAGAGATAAGGAGCTGAGTAGTAGTCCACTTGGATAAGAGAAGTCCTTAAAAATTTTATCCCCTCTGACAAATAACCGAAACAAACCCAATCCATTAATGCTACTCTTATTTTTAAATGGCAAAATGCTAACACATCTGGGGAATTAAGCCACTGCCATTCAGACTTGGGCTGACATGCCAACAAAACATCTGGAAAGAGAAGCCCCAGCCTGGGGACACATCTAGTTTCTTCCAATCTTTTAGGAAGAAAAGTACAACAGTCTGAGCATAACAATATGAAATAGCTGGGATTCAAATTCACTCAACAAAGCTCAAATTAGCAAGAAGAATAACCACAGGAAGAGACTGGCAAAATCACGACAGATATTCCCATCTGTGAATCAAGACTGTAGGTTTTGCTAAAAAACTGTTAAGTGGAACCTACACAATAAAATTCAGAGACCAAACTGCTCAAGACTTACAGATTTAGAGGTTCCCAATTAAAACCAATAGTTCACTTCCTTAAGGAAACATGACCAGAACAGAAAAATCCTCACAAAAAGCATCTGCAGTTTTCTAAGACTGAAAGAGCGGTAACAAGTGTTGATATCAAACACTAACCAAAACATGAACAAATGCTAGTGAACACTTGAGAAGTGACACTGAAATTCCAAATACAATGCCAGAAAGTCAGATAACTACAGTGAAATTTATTATAAAAGTTATCACCCGTTACTTATATTTGTAGAATTAAGACCATGTAAAAAAGTGACAAATCTGATAAATCTTCGGACCCACATCAAAAATCAAAGGGCGGAACAGCACTGACACTTGCTCATGCTTATTCAGTTGTACTGGGACTCCAAATCTGACACGTGGCCGACACACTATCAAAATAGTAACGTGATATCAACTGCTTATTCAGCTGTACTGGGACTCCAAATGTGACACGTGGCCGACACACTTACTATCAAAATAGTAACGTGATATCAACTGCTGACAGTTTTAAAAATAAAATTTAGTGATTTCCTACTCATCAGCCTTGAAAGTTACCAAAAACAGTGAAAGACAGCTTGTTTCATTTAATGTGTAAAATTACAACATAATTTTTTAGCATGTTTTGTTAAACTTCTCTAACTTAAGTGAAAATAATAAGCTTCAGTAAAACTGAAAATTCAACAACCTATACCACAGGTTGCAAACTAATAAAGCTTGTGGGATTCTGATAATAACATTCTACAGTTTCACCAATGTGGGCAAATAGTTCATTGTAAAGAGATCTCTGGAGATGCTCAAAACCCGCCTGGACACTTTCCTGTGCAACCTGTTGTAGGGAACCTGCTTTGGCAGGGGGGTTGGACTAGATGATCTCCTGAGGTCCCTTCCAACCCTTCTGTGATCCTGTGATACTCTGACGATACTGTTAATCCTTTTGTTATGGTGAATATTCCTGAACATAGGACTTTCAAAACCTGTTTTACCTAGAAAAGTAAAAAACTCAAAAAATGGTTCCGAAATTCTGTCCCCATTCATCTGAGACCACCACGACTCCATTTAAAATCTACTGAAAGGCTTTGACAACTTCATTAATTTCTCATCTCTGTAATTTCTCAAAGAAAAGTTAAAATATTAATGGAACAGTGAAGACATCTTACAAAACTAGAATTAAATCTTTAGTAAAAGTTCAAAGCACTGGTAACTAAGTTTAATAACAACACACAAAAACTTTCCACCTGGATGGCTTCTAAAAATACACACCCCAATACTTCACATCCTAATTTGAGATGGGCTAGAAGTCACAAGGCATGCATCGTACAGATGCTGTATTCTGCAGATGCTGTCTAAGGAGATCTGGAAGAATAGCCAGGAGATAACAAGAGATCCCTGATCTCTACAGCAGGACTGCAGGGCAACTGAACTACATCGCTCTTGGCAGCTCCTGCTGGTTTTCCCCCTCTGTCCATCCCCCAACAGGGCTAAGGGTTCCTCCAAGACACTGCTACTGCATTGGGTGATAGCTCCAGTGTGACAGCTCTATATAAAATATGTGAGTCATGAGAAGAGTCACAAGCACACCACTCCAAAGCAAGAAAACAAGAGGATTAAATCTTAACTCCTCCTTCTCCTCAAACTGCTAGTACTGTATCTTGCCTTTATTTACCACAAAAAGTACAGGAAAGTTCTTCTATACTTAAGTCACTGAAATATTCTAATGTAGTAAGTATTCACATAATTTCTGAAAAATATAAAGTACCCATTATTTTATTCTAAATAAGTTGTTCTAAAGACATAAGTAGCACATTATCAGGTATCCATTTGGATTGACAATATCCTCCTTATAAGCACAAAGGAGATGGGACTGATACCTAAGGTGGTAACCTTAGGATGGGTATCCAAATTACAGATTTATATTGCTAAACACCAAATTAAGGCAACTGCAGAAAAAAAAAAAAATCACTTAAACACCAAGTCACTGCTCTGTGTTAGGCTTCATAATAATTTTGAATTGTAAAATAACATATGTGATTAAAAAATAAGAAAATCCAGCACCAAAACTTACTTGCTGTGACAATGCAATAGCAAATCAATGATAAAGGTCTGCCATGCCTTCTCTTTACTGAGTGCATCCAGTGCTGTTGGAATCAAAGCAAAACACAGGGTCATCACCTCCAATGCTTCACAGCAAACTTGTTCATCTTCCATGTCTGGTTCATTTCCTGCATTTGTCTGTGAAAATAGAGAAGAGAGCACAAAATGGGTATGGAAAAAAAAAAAATAATCCTGAGAAACCCAAATGGGTCCAAGATATACATGCTACAGATTTGTACACTAAGTGATTATCAGTGCCAAGTACTTTATGCACTCCACTCAGATGAGATTCAAAGCATTATGTGGGATGACATGAACTTCCAGTATTGTGCTTCTCAAAGGAGGATTCCAAGCATGAACTTAAGGAGCCAGAAGCGAAATAGGAAGTTTGTAGGCAAAAGTTACATCAGTTAGTACTGTAGGGTTTTTTGTTGGTTTGTATTTGGGTTTTGGTTGGTTGGTTTTTTTTGAGTTTTCATCAGCTGAAGCAAATTTCAAACATAGTTGCTGTGGTGATTTTTGAAATAGGAAAGGATAATATTTCTAATTGGTACATAGGTTACTCTTTCAATTAAACACCTGAAACAACTAAGTTGATTTTGGTACATTTTTTCCAAAATAAACAATTTGAGAATAAAAGCAAGCCACCTTCTCCATCTAAGTAAGAATTAATCAGCTTGAAGAAGTTCTAAAGAAACTGAATGTGAGCAGGTTTCACTCCTAATTCATCAGTAATCATGGCTGCATGTTATCAACATCAACTAGAGGCATAAAATAAGTACCTGTTTTATATATGGAGAGTTATAAAGATTAAGCAGGCAGAAAGAAGAGATTACAATGCAGAAGAGAACTAACTGTAAACAGCAGCAGAAGAGGACAAAATATCTCTGAGTCTGGGAACAGACACTATTTTGTCTTGCACAACAGCTAAAAATCAGACACGGTCACCACCACCGCAGTGGGAGGATGTGGTAATTCTGACGCATCTCAAGATATGAAAGTAAAAGCAGACTGCTGCCTTCAACAAGTTCAAGATTGCACCTGCTCTGCACTGAAGCTCTGTTTAGAAAAGAAAGTTATTTCTGCTTGGGTGCAGGCAAAGTGCCTTTTACACTCAACAAAGTACCTCCCTGTACTCCGGCACCAAGAGCTGATGGGTCTGTACAAGCAGCGTACTTGCCATTATTTCAGGTGGTTTAGGGCCCTCTCAGAGTTAATAAGGAAATGGTGGTTCGACACCACTGAAAGTCACACACAGTCGTCTTCAACTACTGAGCGGGCTCCCATACCACGATTTTTTGAGGCAGGAGAGACTCCATAGAAGTTA
>NW_010293356.1:0-12802 GCF_000700745.2 Antrostomus carolinensis
TCTTTCAAGGTCCCTTCCAATCCCCAACATCGTGATTCTGCGTGTGAAGGGAAAAAAACACTGGTATAATTGGTAAGAACTCCCACAATGTGGAGATGGAGCTGCTTCTGCTGCTTTGCTCTGTGTGCCTCCTGTCACTTCTGAATACAGGTACAAAATTGGTCTCACCACCCATCTTTTTATTGTACTAACAACCATCACTGTACCACACAGCAGAACAGTACCATGGCATGATGGGAGGAGCGGTGGCACACAGTGGACAGCTCCAGCCCAGTGGTCTAGAAGAAAATTAACCCTATCCTAGCAAAAACCAGGACACCTGTTTCAAAGTCTTTTTCAGAGGTTCACAA
Source organism: Antrostomus carolinensis (assembly GCF_000700745.2). NCBI lineage: Eukaryota > Metazoa > Chordata > Aves > Caprimulgiformes > Caprimulgidae > Antrostomus > Antrostomus carolinensis. The sequence goes on from NW_010293356.1 coordinate 351, forward strand.
ATCTGTGTCCTTCAAGCCAGGCAATGGCATGTGACTCTACCACCATTCTGGTCCCCTCATCCATCAGGCAAAGTACTCAGACATCTGTTTCGATGTACATAGGAAGATGTGATGGGTTAGTGCCCTGCAAGAAAAACCTTCCTTTTTTCGACAGCTTTACAGAACATTTTCTTTCACTATTTTATTTCCCAGTCCAAAAGAACATCTCCTGTGTTGCAAACTCTTTTCACTAGAGTTGACTAAAAAGGTGGTTGGGACAAGGCACAACCAGCTTTTTCAGGAGGACTGGGCATAGCATGGCCACAAGACCCATCCACCAACACAAGGGCACAGCTATGCATAAGGGACTCAAAAATCCAGTCACAAGTGTTGACTAGAACAGGGTCTGGGACAAAACATGCAGTGAGGGTCACACTGCTGAGGCCAGCTATAGATTTTTAGGCTTTCTGGCCTATTTAACCCATGCCTGGAAAAATATCCTCCAGAGAAATGAATGACTTCTGGCAGAGCAGATCTTTTACATAGGCATCCAACACCACCTGAATGAGGAAGAACTGATTGCATCTACTGGTAATCTGTTCCAGCAGCTAGGTACTTTATCTACAAAACAAGAGAAAAAAGAGGAAATACATAAAGAAGAAAATGTGTCTTGCTCCTACATCAGTCTCTCATCTTCAATTTGAATGGGTGGGTCCCATTCTGGCACCACCTCAGAAGGAGTCGTCAGGTATCAGGTTCTTCTCAGATGCCTTCTCCACTTCAGGAAATGGCACTGTGTATTTCAGCACTTTCCAAAGAACTGCCCCAGGGCACAACACTATCACATTTCACAGTAGGGCAGATTTTCCATCCCCAAGCTCTGCCTTGAACGATGACATTAATTGAAACAGCTGCAGAGGTGCCAGGGCTGAGATCCAGCTCTGTGACCTGCTCTGAGTACAGGCTCCAACGTGGCTGGTGCAGATCTGCTGGCTCTCAGCCGGCTGCAGAGATGTTCCTCTTTGCTATTAAATATTCTCCCTCCTGCCTGTTCCTTTCCATTTCCTCCACCCTATCATCACAAATCCAAGACCAGGGGAAGTGACAGGCAGGAGCAGCCCCATGGCCATCTTGTCCAGTGTCCAAATTGGGGAGGTGCCAGGCTGAAGTATAAGATTCCTACTGATAGCACATATGCAAATCAGCTCTCCTTTTGCAGTCCTTAATAGCCCAAAACTAATTTAACTCTTCAAACACAAAGAGCAAAATCCCTTTCAAAACACTACTATGCCAAAATTCTGGCTACTTTTGATATGCAAATTCGACCCAGCCTCCTTATAAAACTTGCCAAGTTCTTGATTTCATTTTCTTAATTTCATCCAGTAGCACCGTGTTGCACAGAAAGATGCAAAGCGTTTCTTTTAGCAGTTGCTAATTAATTCAACAACCGGTCCGTTCCACTCTTTCTTTTCTATCCTACTCCTTTTCAACCTGGTCAGTTGCTGGAGGCATCTAAGGTATCCATGAAAAGTAACGAGGCAATAAAGTTCCCGTGATGATTCTTCAATTAGCTGTACAAGGATGTGCACCATCACGGAAAAATGTTTCTTCTGCTAATGAGAACTAACGATCCTGTACCTGGGGGATTCTGCACTCTGATCAAAGGAGTCCAATCAAAACCTCTGAAAATTTCTGATTAAAACAGACAAAGGAGGGGAGGAAGGCACCAAGTCAGATGCTGAATAGATAATAAAATTCACTTCAACCTTTCCCTCCCAGAAAATGATAAATCTAATAGGCATGACTAAGCAGCTATGAGGGAAGACATGAACAAATTTGTAAAGCAAAGGGGAGTTTAAAGTTCATCTCATTTTCCCCTTCTGCAACATTGTCTGCAATCATATTATGATTTAAAGGCCACCTTTCCCCCAGTGGGAAGTGAGTGAGAAGGGTGTGATTCAATTTTGCATACCAAATGTGATGGGAGAAGGAGAAAGGCCAGGAGGCACGAGCTGAACAGCCGCATCCTTTTGGCACTGTTAAATGTGTGTTGCTTTTTCCAGTTCTTCAGGGTACAGGAAAAAAAAAATATAATAATCGCATGGTGGCATTTTCTGTCTAAGTTGGTACATGGAAAGACTGCACCTTCCACTACTGGGAACAAAGCCAGAACAAATCCTGACTCAAGCAACACCAATCTCGTGAAACCCCGGTCCACACTGAGAAATCCCTTGGAAACCAGGTGACAATCCTGCCCTTTTCTAGAAGCTGTCACTGTTCCCTGCTGCATTTGCAGCTCTCCAGAAAACAGTTGTGCTGCTGTTGGCTTACACCTTTCTATCTTGACAGCAGGATCAACCTCATCCCCATGTTACAGCATCCAGGGATGGCAGCTAGGCTGGACCAATTTGAGGGAATAGGAAAGGATTATCCCAGAGGCTGCAGAGGAATGAAGCAAAGCAGCATGCTCTGCCTGTCCCTCTTGGCCCGATTCCTTGATAGATTACTTTTTTCCAGATAAAGTCCAGTTCCAAAAAAAACTTAATGGTCATGGTGGGATTGAACCACAAGAAGGGAAGCATAAATGGAGGAATGGAGCTGTTTGCAGCAGGGAGAAGGCTTGGAGAACTGTCACCAGCCTGACGTAGTACTGAAAGTGCCAGTGAAAGAGCCAGTTGGCCTGTTTAAAGACTGGGCAGATCTGGATGCCAGGAGATCTGGACACTGCTCCCTCTTCTGCCATTGACCTTCTGCAAGTCCATGGGCAAATCACTTTGCTCTACTCCACTTCTCCCACACTTCCAGAGGTGGGTTTGTCTTATTAGCAGCATGGTCCAAGGCAGGGGACCTCTCATCATGCCCAAGCACAGACCAGGTTTGGTAGATGAGGGCTATGCTTGCACGTCCCCCATGGGCATGCCCCCATGATATGGGGCATCCTAACCTAAGCAGTAAGCTTAGGTTATTATTGTTTATGTTAACCTTAATCAGTTAATAATAGGATACTGTGGTGTTTGAAGTCCCTATTCTCTGGACCTTGACCAGAGAGAACACACAAGAGTGATTGTATCTAGGATGAGTTATGTGACAGCCTGGTCAGGTAACTATCACACTGGCCAACTGGGCAACAAGACTTGCTTTTAGTGTGTCCTGAAGCAAACTGCCTTCATTATAATACTAAAAATCACACCCATAGGTTGAGAAGACCCTCACTCAGATGAATACTCTTCCCCTGAGCATGCATAGAAGTACTTAAAATGATGTAACCAATACGTAAATCATTAGCTAATCAAGAATAGGTAGGGGGTATTAATATGATAATGATGTAAAATGTGTATAAAACAAGTAATGAAGTTTGCTATAGGTGTGCTGATTTGTGGAAATCCACCGAGTGCCCTGCGCAGAATAAACCCAATATCTCTCCTGACCATGTGAGACTGGTTAATTGCACACTGGGCACAAATCCACTTTTCAGACAACTGTTTCTGGCACCCCAGGTGGGACAGCTATAATGCTTTGCCCTGTTCGATTTGCAGGTGCTCAGTGGGGAGACACTGCTCTCAGGACTCCAGCATGCACTGACCTTTTGATTGGAGACTCTGTGGGTATTCTCCCCAACCAGAGTGGGTAAGTGACACAATGGTGCAATGCTTGGTAAAAGAGATATTGTTTATAATAAATTTTAAGGAATTGGTGCAATGGTCAGAGTCCCCAGTGCCCACCATCCTGCTAGGCTTTCCTCCAAGGAAGGCTCTGAGAAGCCATCACTGTCCCACCAAGAGGGCAACACCACCAGCCAAGCATGGGAGAGAGCAGTTTATGCTCCCTGGCTCCACACACCTGTATTCCCCAGTTCAATAAAATGTCATAAAAGCAGAGAGATTTCACAATAAACACAAATAAATCAATAGCATTAGAGGTACTCTTAATAGCTGCCTCAGGTTTTTCATACTGCACCTTTGAAAATGTCCAGTAGTGAGTAATTAATGACCAAACCAAGTAATTACTTTCTTGATTTTTCTCAAAACTAAAATTCACCAGAAGAACCTTGAGCTTTACTGGTGCTACATAGCAAATTAATTCAGTAAGTGCTGATATTACAAGTCTGGGCTGCCTGTTGAAAAACCAGCAATGCTGTAGAGTCTGTCTTTTCTTGCTGTCTGATGTAACCCTTCACAAGCTTCTCCCACTGCCTGTGAGAAAGCAGCCCAACCATGTATCGCTCTGCACATCAGCCTTCACATATTTCACTACGGTGCTCTTGGGACAGGTAGTCAGGAGGTAGCTTGTCTTAGAGGAGATAGCAGGCCCTCAGCATACCTGTGCCAGCAGCTCACAAACAGGGATTAAGGCAAATCCTCACCTTATGCCTTTACCATCACCACTAACAAGTAGGAGTAGAAGGGGAGCATGAGGGCTTCTCTGAAGCCACACAAAAGCTGGGAGTGGGACCACAAAGACTGACGAACACCTTTGAACTCCTTTCATCACATCTGTTTCCACTGAGCAGGGCAAGACACTTCCCATGCAATTGGCAACATCAGCTTAATCCTGGGACTTTTAACCCTTGAGGAGCGGTAAAAGAGAAACCGAAGAGGATGACCAAATAGCAGGGGATGTGTGTGGAGTGCAAGGGGGGCAAAGAGAGAAAGGAAGAGATCAGATATTCTGTCTGTGAAGGCAAGGACCTCTGCCTCTCCAGCACACCACTCCTGGAGTTAGAGGAGGGATGTATCTTTCCAGTTTCTTGACACCTCTTCTATGTCATACACTTGATTTCTTCTAAGAGTGACATCTCTCAAAACAGCCTGAGCTTCTACCTCAAGACCATCCATGGCTTGTTATCTGTGCCTACTGACTCACTCAAGAAAATCAGGGCACAGACCTCCAGCAGCCTTGACACACCTTGTACACAACTGAAAGTAACCTTCTCAAGATAATTCTAACAAGTCTATTTTTACTTTCTCATGTATTTACGTGGCTTCAGCCACCAACTGACCCAACACCATGGGAAGAATTGCATGTAGAACTCTTCCACAGACACAAAACAGAGACACGGAAAATCAGCACTGCATTCAGACTGCCTGCTTGGGGTCCTCTCACAACACTGAGTACCCATTATTTAAGAGGAAGAGGATGATGAGCAATTCATGCCACGTGTTACCCACGGCTGCCAGACATACTCTGGAGAAAAACATGCACAAAACCTCAGGTGGGAGGGGGATGCGAGTCCATGTCTTCCAAGACCTTTGGCCTTCCTCGCTTGGCCTATCCTTGTCACTGCAAGGCATCTTGGACACTGTATCAGAGGGCAAACTATCTACATGATCCTAGATTTCAATCATCTGCAGCATGAGACACTAATAAAATGAGAGCTGCCATTGTGTCTACTTGTGCATGTACGTGCCCCCATGAGAAAGAATACAAGTCAATAAGCAAATTACTGAAGTAATCCTTTCAGCCCCACCAGTAATGAATTAGTTTCCCTGCTCCCAAGAGCATGGCTGTAGCTTGGGAGCTTAACATTCAATCTGACATGGACCTCCAGCATGCACTTTTAATCCCTCTAAGCACAGTGACAGCTCACAACAAACCCCTCAAGCAGAGGAAGCCCACATTTCTTTTCCATCTTTCCATTACCATATTTTTAATTGGCTGGGAATAGCCTTTGCTTTTGTCAAAACAAATTCTGCTAAATCACCACCTCAGATTTGAACGGAGGAGCCAGGAACTGTGAGAGAGAAGCAAAGAAAATCCCCAATGGAAATGAGGATTTCTGCTGGTGGAGGGACAGCAGGGAGGAGTGGGAGCAGTGTCTGCTCACCCCGTCTGCATCACCGGCCATACGAGCACCCCCCAGCACCACAACCGCTTCTGAGGCTTTAATGCAGGGTGGATGATGAAGAGTCACCAACACAGATGGATCTGATGACTTGGTTGGAGGAAACATGAGAGAGGAATAAAAATTATTAGAGTAAGAAGGGTATGAAAAGAAAATACGGTGGCAAGAGTCCATCTAGAAGTTCAGAGGCAAACAGTTGAGTGAAGCAGAGCTTGGACTGTGACAAAGAAATAACCAGTGCTACAGAGAGATCAATTTTAAGAACATGAGAAGCAGCAGGCCCTGGAAAGAAGGCCCTGTCAGAGGGAACATGGCAAGAGGAAGAAGAAGAGAAGGAGGAAGCAAAGGGAAATACTGTACAAATTATGCTCATGCGCACAAGCACCTGACATGAGTTCGATGCTTTTCCCTTGTTTCCTCTCTTACCCCTCTCAAAGGAAAACGAGGTTTTGACAAAGCCTAAACTTTATGAAAATCCTTCCAATTCTCTGTTGCTTGCTTTTTGTTTTAAAGAAAATATTTTCCTTTCTGACCATAAGAAAAAGGCTAACCTCTTTCTTCCCAATTAAAAGATTTTTCAGAAGGATGTGGTGGAAAACAAACCAGGCTGAAGCTGCTGGAGAGGAGCAGGTGGCAGATTTCTACTCAGCGCCGTCTTCCCCATGTCCTGGATCTCTCAGGCTGACTGCTCAGCATGTCCAGCAGAAAGTGCAAACACAGCCCTGAGCAATCTTTTTTCATCTACCGTTACAACTGAGGTCAGTCAGGAAAAATCTACTCACTCTTGCAGGCAGGGAAGCTGGGGCAAGGGGAGAAGTTGTTTAAATACCCTCCAACTGGTAAGCACAGAGCAAATCCCACTGCAGCCAATGAGACAAGTGACATATGGAAACATCTCCCACGCCTAAGCATCCCGCTGGGCGCTTGTCCTTGGGATGGGAGCAAGGAGGAGATGCACTCAGTCTAAACAGGCTCATCGCATTTTGGAAAGAGCCAAGACAGGGAGGTCAGAGCTCCCCATATGTATCCCAGTACTGATGGGCAGCATTAGGCAATGTCTTGGTTTGGCTTCCATCCTCAACGCATTAACCAAAAAAATATCATTTTCCTCCACAAAAGGCCCAGCACAGCCCCCAAGGACAAGGGGGAAGGTTACAGCCCCTAATTTATTGCCTGGTCTGCTAGAGACCCCATGGCACAGCAGAGGTTGCTAGATCAGGTCACAGGGGCTGATCCAAGAAAGCAAATCCTGACTTCATTCACACAGTTAAATGTGGGGAAAACACACACAGAAAGAACCTGACAGCACAAGTGGAAAGATTATCATCAAGCACAGGTTTCCAGAAGCTTTGGTGTATCAGCTTTAAGTCCAGAGAGGGTCGGCTTTGGTGTGTCAGAGAAGCCTTTTTTTGTTCTTGCTTTGATTAGTACAAAATGAGTTCTAAATAAACCAGCGATGTACAGGATGTGTATGAATCGAGCAACAGACCCTGTTCCACAAAGGCACTGAATGGCTCCATCTCCTCGGGGAGATGGCAAACAAGCTGCTTTGCCAGCCTGCTCGATCAAGTTAATTTCTCTGCCCTTTTATTACAACAGCAGCCTCTACACTCATTTGTGGTATCACACAACAAGGGCTATACACAATAATCTGGGCTCAGAGAATACTCAGTATCCCCACCCTGGAACTAGGCAGCATTATGCAGCAATATAGGAAAGACCTCAGGACACAACTCTCAGTAAAACAGAGTCCCCATTCCATAAGTCATACCCAGAGTCTAGCACCAGAATATTCACAAGAGGGCTACAAAATATGGAGATAATTCTCCTAATGTCTCCAGCATTTAAAGGCTGATTAGTGTTGCTTTTGACATAGCTGGGCCAGGGACTAAAGTGGCACAAGACATCTGGCCCAGAATTTAAGTGCAGGTGTCAAAGGAGATGTTACTAGTGCAGAAGCAAGGCTCCATCCTCCTTCCTCTACTCTTGGCTTCAACCCCAAGCCATCAGTAGACCCAGGGGCAGTACATACACCAGAGACATGGAATCATAGAATCATTTGATTGGAAAAGACCTTTGAGATCGAGTCCAACCATACCTGTCCACTACCAAACCATATCTCTGAGCACCTCACCTACCCATCTTTTAAATACCTCCAGGGATGGGGACTCCACCACTTCCCTGGGTAGCCCATTCCAGTGCCTGAGAACCCTTTCAGTGAAGAAATTTTTCCTGATATCCAATCTGCACCCCTTGGTGCAACTTGAGACCATTTTCCCCTGCAGATCAGCTCCTGGCCTCCTCCCATTCTCAACAGAGTCCTGCTAAGGCTTTTTTGACATGGAGACAAGTTGTACAGCCAGGAATTTGAACAGCTCCAATGCAGCCATGCAGGTGAGACCCTCACTCACCCTTGTACATGGAGGGCAGACACAAAATGGAGGCGCAGGATTGCCAAACTGACCATGTGGCATAGGGCAAGTCACACCTTGCACATGTCTGCTTGGGAAGCAATTAGTCTTTCCAAGTACCAGATCTATGTCTCTGAATGCCCAGAACAGCCATAGTTAGAAGGGTTTGAGGGGTTTTTTTTTCCCCTTCAGATAAACCCAGAAAGCTGGGAAGACAGTAAAACATGCAGGTTATGAAACACACCAAACCCATTCACAGAAACTGCTGCAGAGCCCCAGAGCACACCTCCACCAACTGAAACGTAGAGAAACAAAAAAAATCTCCCAGCACAGCACAGATGGTATTTGCCATCAACTTACATATTGCCCAGACAAGTTTTTAATCCAGGTTTCAAGCCCCAGATGAAAACAGGTAAACCAGCACATTACTGGACAGAAAAAGGCCAGATCTGTCTCTTTCCAGAGTTCTCTGAAACAAGGACATGACTTCATCAGCAGCTGTGTTACGAAGTTCACCCTGCAGCAAAAAACTTAATACCTTCTCATCAGAACTGCAGACTTATCTTTGGAGGGTCTGTCTGTCCTGGAAAGGCGTGCAGTTGAGGCTGGCAGCTGTCCCACACCACACCTGCCCAAACATACATCTGCTCTGCATCAGAGCAGCACAGAGCCCCAACAGGTGGATCTGGTTTGGGTCTCAGTGACTGCCTGGGGAGGATTTCCCCTTAAGGAGCCCCCTCCTACCCCCCATGAACAGCCAAGACCACAGAGCTGATGGAGCTGGGTGCACCTCTTGGGATACCATTCATGGAACAACAGAAAGTGACCTTGAAGGACAAGAAGCCCACACTCAAGGTTTCTGGTCACGATTTATTTGACCAAATCCAAGGCTCAGCTGCTAACACTGAAACTTCAATTTCTTGGAAATTTAATCATTTGGTTGAAGCTGAACACAGACAAAAAGCAACCAAATTCACTAACGAATTTTCAGAGTAGAGGCAGCAAATCCTTCCCACACCCCTAACTGGGCCATATCCTGATCCCACAGAACTGGTGAGCACAGCCTAACACCACCAAGGAGCTGGTCTGCCTACCCACACAGAGAAAAGTCATTCCCCACCACCCCCACCACCATCCCCACCCTTTGTCATGGCCAAGCCTCAAACAACCAGGAGGCAGTCACAGAGGCACCCTGCTGCCCTCAATCACTGACCCTTCCCACTCCAGCAGGGTCCTTCTGTGCATCTCATCCCTAGCTGACAAAGCTAATGCAAGCCACTCTCTGGCACAAATGCCCAGCCTGTCAGTGCATAAAGGTGGTGGTTTTTTGGAGGTGCCAAGGAAAGCTCAATTACAGGTACAGACACATTGCTCTGCCACTCAGGAAGACAGGTCAGAGAGCTCAGGGAAGCAGAGGGGCTAAAACTAGAGTGCTGACACTGCCCACAATCAAAGAACCTATCATCTCCTCAGGCTATGGAGCCACCATCACTCTGGGGTAGAGCATTAACAGGGATTTTAGTATGAACCCAGAAGGGAAACAGCCAGCAAAGGTCAGCCAAGCAAAACCAATACATTCCAGGTCTAGTTTAATCTGAGTATGTACCCGAGGTCTTAGTACCCACCTGGACCTTGCAGGAGAGTGTGCAAACAAAAGAGATTGTCCTCAGCACTCCATGTACACCAGGAGCTGGGGTTTTGAATGGTACCTGGGTTTAGCTTGGTAAAGCTGCAACAAGTCTGAAAACCAAGCTAAAAGCACGGGCCACAGATCAAGCCCTGCAGGTAGGTCATGGAGAGAAATACCCAGAGATACCATCCCATGGTGTTCACTACCATGTAAGGTGAACATACCCCAGTTCATCAAGGTACAGCCAGGTGAAAGCCAACCACTGAAAGACCCAAGGAACAAACAGAGAGGGAAGACCTGCATTTTCTAACCCATAGGTTTTCATTTTGGACTCTAACTGTATTAGATGTTTCCATACCTTGCTCATTTCTACAATGAAAGGCTTCTACCAAAAGGCTTTAGGCATGAATTTTTCTCACACTGGAAGACACTAAGTTGGGAGCCTTAGAGATAAATTCTCTGTGCACAGGAAGAGCAAAGGAAGTCCACTGCCAGCCTAACACACATTATTTTAACCCTGCTGTAGAGATCCAGGCCTCAGGAGAAAAAGGTTGATACCCAGATAGGCCTCAGGATCCCAGCTGAGACCCCTACAGAGTAAACATGACAAATGCTTCACAACAAATCTCTTACCCTACCTGCTCTGCTGCATCCACAACAGCTGAGCTCTGTCCTCTCTCACAGTCACATGGTCTTCCATCACTTCTCCATCTCCTTGTTTCAAGACTAAGCTACGGCTCCAGTTTTCTGCCTTCTGCAGCTCAGAGATTTGGCTCCTGACCCTACATCCTGCATCTCCAAAGTACAGTCACCTCCTGTCTTGATCTCAGCCTCCAAAGCCATTTGGGAACTAGTCTGTGCTCTGACAACAGCAATCTTACATCATTTATTTTCCTGACTCTATCTTTGAGTTATTTCCCTGGATTTGCTCTTCTAGGAATCAAATTCCATCTTCTGTTCCTTCTCTCAACAACACTCCCAGGCTGCTTTAGAGACTGTGTCTACCCCTTCTGCTCTGCAGTCACAACATCCTCAAATCCCAACAGTTAACCCTGAGGAGCCTCTTTCTGCTATTCAAGTCTGGCACCCTGCAAAGCCAGGGCAGCTATAAAATTGATTTCTGCAGTTCCTGCCTGCTAAGTGAAGTGAGGCTCATTTACCCATCTTGTGTTAAGCACCTGGCCAAAGGCTTCCCATATATAACTGTGGAGATAGGCAGCACCTGCCCATGACCCAGCCCCTCAGACTTAAATCACTGCAGCTGTGAGACCCTGGAGCAACTGCCTCCTCATTTCAGGTGCTGTGAGGAGGCCAGGAGATTGAGTTTGTATAACCGCCCCGGGAAGCAGTGCCCTACACGTCCCAGTCTGTGCCCAAGTCCCAAAGGACCTGACCTCTCATTTCTCCATAAAGCCAATGCTTTCCTTCTAGCTGTAGCAGTTTCTGCTTTCAGCTCAGGATTCAATCCACACCATGATGACCAAGGTGGCAGCTGCCACCACTGTGTTGCAACCAGCTAAAATGAAATGAACCTAGTGAATCACTAATGTGGATGCAGGTCTAGAATTCATCACTCTGTAGACCAAGACAGGCTCTCCTCCTTCACCAAACTGCTGAGCGTTACGTCTTCCCCTATCTGCCATGTCCATCATGCAAACTGTGGGCTTCAGCAGCGAGAGATCTGTTTCCTATAAATTTTCTGCACAGTGCCTACAACACTTGTAGTCTCTCTAAAATAATGATTGGAGGGTGGATAGAGGAGAACAAACAGTTCAGATGAACAGTTTATCTGATGAATTTAGCCTCTTCTCCTGTTCCCGCAGTATCAGGTGAACAAATCCAATTTCCTCAAATGCATTTGTTGTTTGAGTTTATTTGACAAATACTTCCCCAAACAATTGCCTCTACATTCACTTAGCAAATATTTAAAATATGAACCGCGCTGTTTAGTGAATCCCCTGGCACTGTACTAGTCCCTAGTGAAGTGAAAAAGTTGCATTTTCCCCCAATATTAGTTATTTCTGCATTTCAAATTAAATTTTTGCCAGTTCTCATTCTTTTGCTGCTAACACTTGATGATTCAGTGGTGCTTATTAGGAAAGGAGCCGGTCAGTTGTCTTCTGATGAAATCAAATTTTGCTGGAAAGCAATAACCCACTGAAGCAGATACATTCCATCAGAAACACCCCACAGCCAGATGTCTTGCAGCAGCTGAAGCAAGGGTGCCTCTGCAAATTCAGCTCTCAGAAATCTCTCCTGGTTGTTTTCCCAGGCTATGGCAGTGCATTTCTATGAGTCACCTGCCAGTTCCACATCTTCAGCCCAAAGCTGGGAAGCTTTGGCCTGTTTGACCTTCTTTGAGCTGGGCAAGTCCTATGACATGCATGGGTTTACAAGAGGGGTTGGAGAGGCAAAGGAAAACATAAGGGATCCAAGAATAATGGTGTTCTAGGCATATTTTGACCAGGGCAGTGATTGTTCCCCTGTACTGGGCACTTGTGAGGCTACACCTCAAGTGCTGGGTTCAGTGTTGGGCCCCTCACTCCAAGAAGGACATGGAGGTGCTGGAGCGTGTCCAGAGAAGGGCAAT
>NW_010293356.1:13087-33007 GCF_000700745.2 Antrostomus carolinensis
GTGGAGTCCCCATCCCTGGAGGGATTGAAGAGTCGTGTAGACATAGTGCTGAGGGACATGGTTTAGTTGGGGACTTGTCAGTGTTGGGTTATTGATTGGACTTGATGATCTGAAAGGGCTTTTCCAATCCAGGCAATTCTGGGATTATGTGATATTTTTTCACATCAGGAAAGGCCAAAATAGCTGGACTTAGGGGGAACTAACAGCAGCTTTCCAGTACCTGCATGGGGGTTACCAAGAGGGAGCCAGGGATTTACCAAGAAGGTGGAGATGGGAGGCAGCAGGCATAAACTGAAACAGGATATAAATAACTGGATATAAGAACAGTCCCCATGAGGACCATCAAACAGCGATAGAAGTGGCTCGGAGTGGTTATGCAGTCTCTATCTGTGGAGGATTTCAAACCCTGTTCTGAGCTCAAAACTAATCTTAGTTCATGCAAGATGTCGGAATAAAGACTTCCCAAGTCCTTTCCCACCTGAATTATTCCAGCCTATGACTCTAGAATACCCTTTACCAGGACAGGTGAAGCAAACAGAAATTATGGTTACACAGAATGGCAGCAGAGTTTGAGGAATATAATGTCATACCCTGGCAAAAGTTTGTTTCTAGAATTGCCTGTTCATAGCAAAATTTGGGAAAAAAAATATCAACAACAACCATTTTTGGTCCAAACTGGATCAAAACCAACATTCAAAGAAATGCTGAGGGATCAACATCTGCATTTCAGCAAACTCAGCTACAAAGACACATCATTTCAGACCTAAAGAAAATCAATTTCTAGGACCCATGAATTACAAAGAAAAACTCAAGAGCCTTAAGAGTTCAACCAGAACCAGAAGGCAAATAAAAAGAAATCACAATTCATTATTCATCAAAATCTTCTCCAATCTTTTTTAAGACCATGTCAGGATATTTTAGCGCTGCAGGTATCAATAGTAAAAAAAAAATAAAATAAAACAACTCACAACCTGCAAATGTGACTTTGAAATTTGCATGATTTTTTTTTTTTTTTCCAGTAAAAATCTCATAGCTTGAATGTTCTTGGAAAGGTACCAGGGAAAGGTTGGGAATATAGCCCAAACAAATTCAGTTAAGAATTCAAATGAACACATCAGGACACAATTTTGCTTTTGTCACCCAGCTCTGGAGAAAAGCTGAGCAGTTAAGAAGAGGGCAGTAAAAGAACAAATGCTTCATTAAACCTGTTTTCGGGCAGAATAACAACAGGCAACCTATTACTGGAAACAGCCTTTCCTGCTCTTTAGTCAACCAAGAGCCTTTGAACGCAACATTGAGTTGGACAGCAGCTCTTCATATCACCATTATTTATTTTACGACTCGGAGGGACACAGCCAGGACAACCCATCCTTCTAAGCTGTGTACCAACACGGGAGAGGGAGAAGTTTCACATTCTCACTCCACAAACTCCCGCCCACTGCCAAGATCAGCAAACGACACAGAAGCACACCAGGCAGACAGACAAGAAGAGTAAAACAGGCTTTCTCAGACACAGTGAATTCCTTCCCTGATCAATTTTTTCTTTTTAAACAAACAAACAAACAACAAACCAGGCTCTGGTAGGGGATTTTTTGTTTGTTTGTTTTGTGCTGTTTTTTTAACCTTCAGCCATACTATGTCAACTGCTTACAGGACTGGGTGAGGAGAGAGATGATGGTTGGGGTTTTAACTCACAGCTCCATGGCCAGAGCTTGCTTTTGGATGACAAGTCCAAACACCTTCCTTGTGAAAGGAGGTAAAACACCAGCAACCATGCTTCAAGAACCACTAGGTTTTCCTAGGCTAGGCTGTCCAGAAGCTTTCCTACAGAAAGCTGGGTTGTCAGCCAGGCATGGACCAGCACCACGCCTCCAGCAAGGGCCCAGATCTTCAGCTGAGGGCTCCTCACCTCCAGGGAGATGTTCATTTGAAAACACCTCCCACCAGCCAATCTCTGGGGCTCACTGAATTAAAAGAAGTGGGACCTATAGCTCTGAGAAGAGATTTTCTCCAATTCTCTGTCCCTGGGAAAGGTAGTTTTTTGTTGGGTGCCTCAGAGAAGCCATGCTTTGTTCAAAGGGGCTGCAATTGCTCCTGGATGTCCTCTAATCCCTGGTTCCATCGCTGACTCAGCCTGCTCTACAGAATGCTCCTTAATGGACTGGCTCACTCCAGCTACATGCTTTATATCTCTTTAGCTCCATGAGCAGATGGAGCCAAGGGACAGCAGGATTTATATTTCTTGCTTGAGCTGCAGCTTGGCTAGGTGGAAATAAAAAACGAGAAAGAACGAGGAAATGGCATTGTAACAGCATTTACCTCATGGGCTTTGGAGCCTCTATATTCTACCTGGGTAGTGTTTGCAGTTGGCAGTATTAATCCCACACCTTCCTCCCTAGCTGAAGAGGAGGAGGCCCAGAGGGACAATTCTCCTCTCTAGACCATCAGATGGATGGCAGGGAGCTTCCAGAAGCATGGTGAAATACTCAGCTGGTGACGTCTGTACATCAGTGCCGATTCATACCGGCAGATAATCTGGCCCAGACCATTTCCTTCAAGGCACACAAAAGAAAACCAGGAAATGCTTCTGACCTCTGAGGGATTTAAAGGGAGAGAAAAGGAGGCAGAGGAATGACAGCAAGCAGGGAGATTGACAAGGGCTCGAGAAAGAGCGGCACAATGAGCTCCTAAACTCCTTAGCTTTCTCTGTGTCTCACACAATCAGAGAGGAAAAGGAAAAGCAGGAGAGGGAAGGAATTATAATGAATGTGAAAGCTTCCCAATTAATTAATTAATTACCCCTTTTATTTTGTGAAGAGGAGGCTAGAAATATCCACGTCTGCTCCGCTTGGAAGGCAACCCCGGTGCTTGTTCTGAACGTCCCCCCCTTCGCCCCGCCGGCGCAGGGATAATTAATCCATTACGGGATGGAACATGCCGCGCTGCCGTAAAAAAGAGAGATCTATTTCTCCTTTGCTTTTCCCCTCCTCCCCAAAGAGACATCTGAAATGTATCATGTAATAAATGTTTCTTGGATGGAAGGAGAGGTATTGTTCTCTTGCCGTGGAAACAATCCCGCCGGTGGGGCCAGCCAGGAGTGAGCGGGGCCGGATACTTCACTCGGCAGCTCTTACGATATCCTGTACAGCAGGGCAGCCTCCGAAGGACACATATCACAACAGTCCCTCTGAAAAGCAGTGCTCCAAAGAGGGAAGGGTGAACCAGCTCTAACCAAAGGAGGGGAGCTCAGGCTGCTCCCTGGGATGTGTTGAGGGTGGGTTCCCCCTTGCAAAGGCATTCACAGCACTGCTGGATATGCAATGGGACATCTCCGGGACCAGGGAGGTGGCCCGGAGTCCATCACAACCAAGTTTCTCCAACCCCCAATCCAGTGCAAACATAATCACAGAATCACCTCGATTAGAAAAGACCTTTAAGATCATCAAGTCAAATCATTAACCCAACACTAACAAGTCCAAGAACAGTACAGCCCGCTCCACCAGACCTTGCCAGTGCATGGCCAGGGATGGGAGCCGCTGCGCTCCACAACTCCGGGCAAAGATCAGCCTTTCTACAGGCACCTCTCTTTCCGTTCAACATCCTCCTCTGTGCTCCTGATCCAAAGGGCCTAGAAATGAGCCATAGTGGACTCACGGTTTCCAGCTATAATGGACTTGATCATCCTCCAGCAAGTATCATGATGTTTTTCTATTCCTGGCCAGCCTTGATCCCTATCTGGGGTGAGATATTTCACCCTTACTCACCTTTTTCACCTTCCCTGACTGCCTGCTACCCTGCCATAGACTCAGAAAGGCAGGAGCTCTCTTTTGTTGTGCTTAAATTGCACGCAGCACAAAGCCTGACTCATCAGGGTATGGATTTTCAAGTCCTCTCTAATTAAAAAAACTCACATGCCATTCTCTTTGTGCCCCTTTTCTGGTATTTATGTGGAGCACAACAAGCTATTACATTAAAGGTTTCTCAAGGAGGGTGGGGGAGGTTGTCCATTACCCACCCAAGACCCTTTGTTCTGCTGTGGTTTGGTACCCTCAAAGCATGGAAGTTGCATGAGATCACAAGTACCCAGCACCGATCTCAGCCCTGATCCCAGCATCCCATTTGCATCAGTTTATCAGAAACATTTCTTCTTTCTGCTGACATCCAAATATTCTTGGCATGAAGAAGCTGCTGACATTTATTCCTGAATTGCCACATCGCAGGAGTTTTGGCTAAGACTAGCATTACATAGGAAGAGTGAAGGGACCTTGTTACTTGGTGGAGATATGTCTTCTACAGTCTATCAGTCTAGATTAGACTTGGGTCACTTCCTCTATTCATTTCCCCAGATGATATTTTTTTTAAGGCTCTTTCAAAGAAACACTTGAGCTCAGTACAATGTTCTTGATTGCAACCAGAACTGGCTGGAAAATGCTGAACTAATTGAAAGACATTTTCTTTTTCATTCCTTCCTCAAAACATTTCCAAGGTTTTCGGTCAGTACTTGGAACTGTGAAAACCCCCTCTGGTCTCCACTGTACAACAGCGAAAGCTTTTTCCACAGCGTCAGCAGCATTTTGAAAGCCTGTGAGTTGATCTTATGGCTGCAAAATGACTCCTCTGTCTATCAAAGACAGAGGGATATCACAATGTCTCTTTATGTTTTCACCAAGACATCTCTCACACTGAGATCCAGGTCATGGAGAAGAGTTCCCTGTACCTCTCCCTCAGCATGTGCTCTGAGAAGATCCCAAAGCTCTCTAGGAGCAGTTAACATCATGAATCCTATCTACCATGTGGGGAAACTGAGGCACGGGGTGGCAGCAGCTCCCACACCAGCAGAGACCTGCCACCTCCCAAGTCCCCATGCAGAGCTCCGCACACTAAACCACAACAGGGTGTCTTACCACCTCCTATGCACAAACCTCCATGTTCACCTTCAAATAGGCTGTCCTCACCCCAATGCCACGATACACTGCAGGTCTCGGTGAGACCAGCTATTCCTCCACCCCATCATCTCCTCTCAAAGGACATGGATCTATTGGAGCAAGTCCAGAGAAGGCCACGAGGATGATCCGAGGGCTGGAGCACCTCTCCTATGAGGACAGGCTGAGAGAGTTGGGGCTGTTCAGCCTGGAGAAGAGAAGGCTCCAGGGAGACCTTCTAGTGACCTTCCAGTACCTGAAGGGGCCCCAGGAAGGCTGGGGAGGGACTTTGGACAAGGGCAGGGAGTGACAGAACAAGGGGTGAGGGCTTTAAACTGGCAGAGGGGAGATTGAGATGAGATCTGAGGAAGAAACTCTTTACTGTGAGGGTGGTGAGACACTGGCCCAGGTTGCCCAGAGAAGCTGTGGCTGCTCCTCCCTGGAAGTGTTGAAGGCCAGGTTGGATGAGGCTTTGAGCAACCTGAAAAAAGTGGAAGGTGTCCCTGCTGATGGTAGGGGGGTTGGAACTGGATGAGCTTTAAGGTCCCTTCCAACCCAGACCATTCTATGATTCTATGACCTCCCTGGCTGATTCCTCCTACCAGCATCTTTCTCCATCGCTACCAGGATGATGCCATATTTCATCTCAAACAAGAAGCAAAACAACCAACCACCCACCCAAGATGCCCAGGCTCCCTGGCAGAGGGGAGAGGTTTCTGCATTGCTCATTTTCTCCCCTGTCACATTAACACAAGCTAAACAATCTCTTTTCTTCCCCGTGCATTTCTCCTCCAAGCAGCTCCCCCATTCCTTTCTTTTCTATTCCAACTGCCTTGAGCAGAAGGCCCTTCAAGGCACTAGTGACTTCAAAGACACTAGGTCCAATGTGCGGCAAGTGATAAAAACCCACACAGCATGTGTTGGGCAAATTAATATCCTCTCCAGAGCCGCCAGCTCCTCAGCCCCAGCAGCACTATAATGAGACGTTATACTGAAGGGGAGGGGGAACTCGATGCAGAAGGGGGAGATGTATTTAATATATGCAAATTGCCGCTAAGTTAAAAATAACACATTGCATGAGGAGTCCGTCTTTTAAAATATTTGTTTATTCATTAGGGTAATATCTATTATCAGTCTCCTCGTTTCCTTCCACATCAAGTGCTCACTTTTAGGGAAGTTTTTGTGCTTTGCACATTTTGGGGGTAACTGCGATTTCCCACAGCTCTCAGCCATCCCACAGTAACTCTAGTTCCTTCCCCTTTTCTTTCCTTCCTTCTTGCTTATAGGCTGCAGGGATTCAAGTCACCTTTCCTCACAGGAAAGATGCTCAGAGAAAAGTGATAAACTTCAAGGACAAAAGCTGTCCGAGCCACCCAGACCAGCTCCTGCTGGCTGAAGCCTTCTCCAGGGCTGGACCAGAGCATGTGTCAGGGCTGGGCTCGGCTCAGGGTGGCCAAATTACACTGAAGGCTCAATGCCAGCCTCAGCTTCTGAGAAATCACAGTGTAAACTCCTCCTCCCAGCCTGATTCTGCAGAGCAGCCTTTCCTCCTGAAGGCTCGGCACAATTAATTAATCTGAGAGTCCTGCCGGCGATGTTAAGCACTGGCAGTTACTGACAGCCCAGTACATCAGACTGATCCTGGCTGACTGATCTCATGGCAAATCCACTGCTGATCACACCGGGTGTTGCAAAGGAGCAACAGGGTCGTCAGATGGTAAGTGTAGTAAGGATGGCAGCTTGTCGTTCGTGGTGGGCAGCACTTGGGCAGCACTTGGCTGCAGCCAAACCCAGCTGCTCGCTCACTCCCCACCCCCAGGGGACAGGGGAGAGAATTGGAGGGCAAGGGGAAGGAGACTCGTAGGGTGAGATAAGAACAATTTAATCCCTGGAATAAAAGAAAATTAAAATAATAATGAGATTAAAATAATAATTATTATTATAACAGTAATAAAATATGCCAATGAGTGATACCCAGTGCCATTGCTCACCACCCGCCAACCAAGCCCGGCCCGTTCCCAGATAACGATCCCAGAGGAGCGACAATCCCGAACTGAAACCACAATCCTGGAAGAGCGAGAGCCCGAGCGAAAGCCAGAGAGAGCAAGAGAGGAAGAGCCCTTCATGAATGTCCTGCCCATGGGGGACAGGAGGTGGAACAGCCCATTGGCAGAGCCCAATGCCAATTTATCTTATTAATTTAAATATTCTTCACCCCCTTAGATCTTGCACTTGCAGACTGACAAAACACAAAGTCCTTCAACTTTCAGCAACAAAATGAAAACATCTGTACATTATCAATGTTCTTCTCCTAACAAATCCCAGCTGAAACCAAACCCCAGGGCTGTTCTAGCCACTAAAAAGAAACCAGCTGTGGCCCAGCTAAAACCAGGACACTGTTTCAAGACGATGGTTGCAGATTATGTCCTGCAGCCTGGGGAGGGCATTCAGACACTAAAAGCATTTGTTTTGTCCAGCATTTTGATACTGAAACTTTCTGTTTCCAGCAGGTTTTAGGAAGGATGCCAAGTGGGAAGTATTTGTCTCCTACACACCTCTAGAGTAATTCTTCATCCAGCCTCACCAATGTCAAGTCTTTGCAGTCTTTAGACGTACAATGCCATGGGAGATAGAGGTGTGGGGTATTTCCACCAGGCACAGAGAAAGAAGGAGCCCTGAAGAGCTGCAGAGGTCTTACACACAGCTCATGGTGCAGAAGAGGACCAGCAGGTGGACAGAAGCTACAGCCATCTCCAAACAGAGAACAGTAGAGACAAAACTCTGCTTGAGCTGTAACGAATGGGCCAGGGTCAGGGCTGCTGAGGCTGGACCATTTCCAGGTCCCAGAGGAGTATGTTCTGGGATTCATTTTTGCAATCATTTATTATTACTCAGCCAAAGACTGACAAAGCGACAGTGCTAGTACAACCCTCCAGCACCTGCCAATGAGCTATCGGCTATTAATTCACGAGTTCACTCTGCCCATCCTGGGAACCTTGTTCTTCTGTCCTGTGCATGGTAAGAGCTGTAAAACTCATATAGAGACTAAAAGGTGTCTAACTACAGCCACTAGCACTACTCATTTTATTTCAACTAGAACTCTAAATCAGCATACAAACAGATGTTCACACTGCCAAGAACCGGGCTTATCACTCAAGGGACAGCCAGGCAAAGAGGGAGCAGGTCTGGGCTGTCCTCTCCAAGCATTGCCTGCTGGGAGCAGGCTGCTCCTCCTCTGCCTCACCAAGGGAGAGACCTGTGCAGGAACAGCGATGGAAATCCATCCTCTTAGCAACAAGGGTAGATTTAAAGTGATTGGGTTAAACTGCATTAACCTCTGTGTGGACATGGTCACTCCAGATTCAAGTGGCCATTGCTCAGTTTAATGCGAGACTCTTCAATTTGACCTAATTCTCTACCTGAGTAAATAAACCAAGCCAAATAAAGGTTAATGTCTGAGAACAAGTGCCTCCCCAGAGGAGAGTGATCCATTTGGAGCTTACCTATCAAGCCAACATAGATTAACAGTCCACTGGCAGACACCATCTCTCATCCCTCTGCCTGGAACTACAGCTTGGAAGATCTATGGTATCAGAAAAGCCCACTGAGTCACAGAATCCCAGAATTGCCTCAATTGGGAAAGACCTTTAAGACCATCAAGTCCAATCATTAACCCAACACTGACAAGTCCCCGACTAACCCATGTCCCTCAGCACTATGCCTACACAACTCTTCAATCCCTCCAGGGATGGGGAATCCAACACTGCCCTGGGAGTGCTGGGTTGGAGCAAGACACCAAGGGGTTGGGGGGGGGAGGGGTGATGACCCTTAATTACAGCAGGAGCAAAGATGACAAACTGGGTCATCAAGAACACTTACCCCCAACTACACAACACCTTACTTCCAGGAGCTCTTACCTAAGCCAAGAAGTTTAAGTATGCCAAGAGATGGGAATGGAGCAGGACAGAGAGATGTTCATACAGCCACTTCCCTCACACAGCAGTATGGCTGAGCACCACACAGAGCAGCTCCCTCCAGCTGCCAGGCTATGGCAAAACCAGCTGCAGCTGAGGACAGTTGAAGTTCAAGACTTGTCATGAAGATGCAGGTAATGCTGCAATGCTAGTGGCCACCCTGTGCCACGCAACCTCCTTCAGTGGGGAAGGCTGGAAGAGAGAGGGTCTTCAACCCTTGTACAGATGTGACAGTACAAAAATGACAAACTCACCTGGGATGTGGGAGATAGTAAATGAGCATCAAAGCATGGGGCCACCAGGCAGCAAAATGGGGTGAAACAGATTCATGGACTGTAGATCAAAATTTAAATACAAAGCAAACAAACAAACAAACAAACAAACAAACAAAAGCAGCAAGATAGATACCAGAGAGATACCTTCTAATACCCATCTTCTGATGACTGCAGATGCTGAGGACAAGGGGAATGGATGGCAAGAGCAGCCAGACCCACGGGCTGTCTCCACAGGGCACCTGGTGCTGATGATGATGGAGACAGGGAGCAGTGTTAGATAAACCATTGGTCTGGCTCAGCGAGGCGTTTCTGTCCCAAATGGTCCAGCTTGCAGGCTGCTCCTCCCCACACCACTCCATCTCCAAGCCTTCTCACCCCAGGCAGCTCATCCCCGCTGCTGTGGCAGGCAGGAGTCTCTCACCCACCTATCCAGAAGAGGATGGAGAACGGTACTTAAGCAACAGTAGCTGCTCTTTCAGCTTCCCCTGAGCTCATCCAACTCAGTTGTTTCTTTCATGCATTCCCCAGGCAATCCCCCTCTAACCCCGTGCTCCTTCCCCCCGTTTGTCATTTCCAGTGACATGGCTGCAGTGGGGACAGAGAGCTGGTGGCTATCTCTTTCTGTCACCGAGGGTTGAGGTGAGTGATCCTGCCAGCTGGTGCATTTTCCAGAGGATTAATAAATAGCGACCAAGCGCAGCATCGCCCTGAATCCCAATGAGCTGCCATCCTCCCACAAGGGTTCACTAATATTTTCCCAGTGTCAATCACATATAAATAGATTATCCTTCCCAGTCTGAAGCACGTGGGCCTCTTCCCTCTCCCATTCATGAAGCCCCAGCAGCTGCTGGTGAGAAAATGAAGGATAAGGAGCATGCTTGGACCACACTCAGGTTGGAGGAACCTTCCCAAGTGTAGGAGGTTCTCCAGGAGCTCCAGGGCACAGCCTAATCCCATCACAGAGCTCATCTAATCCCAAAGGCCATTTGATGCAGTTTGCTGTCTGGTATACTAAACAAGTTTGTTTAGCCAACAGCTATCAGCAAGAGCTGCTGTTGACCTGTTGTGTGAAGACCACTCGGAGTTGCTAAGCAATTTGTTTCCCCAGAAACTCAGTGTCCTCTATCAGCTAAATCCTGCTCCCATTCCTTGACCTAACACAGAGCTATCCCAGCTATCCCAGGCCAAGGACAGACCAACCTCTCCACTCCTAGATGAATATTCTTTTTTTCTTTTCTTTTTTTTTTTCCATTTACTAGTGCCAATGATTGCAGTAGGGGCTGCAATCTTGAGATTTAAAGGTTATTGTATGTCAGCTGGTGAATTTGAGCTCAGCCCAAATTAGGTACTAGTATCAGGAATTCCTACTTTCTCTGCGAGGTCTGTTCTCTGCTAGCATTGCTGAACAGCCTGGATACGTTCCCCACCAAACGGCACAAACTGGAAAGCTTCCTAATTAACTGCACGGGAGAAGATAAAAATTCCCTCCTCTCCCCAACCCTGCAGAAGTCAGAGATTCAAAGAAAGCCGCTGCGCAAGCCTGACACTGGGGCAGGAGAGACAGAGCAGCCGTGGTGAAACACGTCCTCAGCAGCACAACAATTTCAGCTTAATCATCTAGGGCACGTTAGGTGGCCATTTTCATGAGGCAGAGCATGCCCACAGGACCAGCTATCAGGGCCTGAAAATTAGGAGCGTCACAGCTCGAAGCACAGGGCTATGCTCTGTGAAACTCTAATTGTGCGATGCTGCGGCGGCAGGCGGATGGTCAAACAGCTGGTAGAGCAAACCCAGTCACCTCCAGGCCTGCTGTTACCTGACCCCAGCACTTCAACCACAGCATCCTTTTCCAGATCCATTAATTCCTGCCAAAATACAGCAACTCCAAAGAACGGCAGAGAGGAAACAACGCAGCTTGCTAAAGTCCATCACACCCCGAAGCCTGCACTGAGCTCTCCACCAGCCCCACACCTAATTCTCCACTGTTAGATTCAGAGAGGATCTTATTTTTGAAAGGATCTGCTACAGCCCATGACCTTTCTCTCACAAACAGGAAGGTCACAGCCAAAGGAGATGCCAGGCTCCTCATGGCTGTCATTTTCCCAGCTCCTTGCTGAAGCCGTCTCATCACGGCTGCTCTGGTTGCAGGAGTCATTGCTTGGTTCAGCTCCCAGCTTTCCTTCCTCCTGCCCAACTGCCTCATGCCTGCTATGATGGGGAAATCAAGGTACCGCAGCAGTGATGAATTATTGCTCACAAAAAGTGAATCATGCCCCAAAGATCCAGGGTGAAGCGACCTCCATGAATATCATCACACATGCTTCCTTTGAGGATTCGGTGCCTAAGCGCCAAGGCTGCACAGTAAACCAGATTAATGCAGAGCAGAACAGAGCATTCCTAGGTGAGAATACAAAGCAGAACAAAGGCTACCTTGTCATGTCTTCAGTTTCTTTCCGTTACTTTTATTTATTTATTTTAGGAAAAAATTCCTACGCCCAACTCCTAGCTTTCAACTCTGACTTTGAAAAACACAAGAACACTTTAGTAACCTCCCTCCTTTGCAGGAAAGAAAAGCTTCCAGATACCCAAGTCCTCAGCAGACTTTCCAGGTGGTCAAGACACCTTCCCTCACACTGCTTCCAGAGGGTCTAGTCAGGGAGAGTAACTCAAGAAGTGTCATACTTAAGCCCTGGCAATGGAGAGGGAGATCCTGTGAGCTCCTGTTCTCTGCAGGTAGAAATACAAGTCCCTGCTGCAGGACAGACCTAGCTCCCAGGATTTTCCTTTCCCCAGAACTATGAACCCTTGTATCAGTCACACAGAATTCCTTTCACTCTGCTGGTTTCCCTCAAAACTTCTGGGCTTCATTCTAGTGTCAAACACACCAGAAAATCTCCAACTATATAGACCCGTGCTGGAACTGAAAACTTCACCTTAATGCTGATCATCTGTACCCAGGGAGTCACACTGAGGTTTACAGAGCCCTGGCACCAGTCGTTCAGAAAAACCCCATTCACTACTTTGACCCTTAGCAGGAGCCTGGGATGGCATTTTGGGATCACTGTTCCACCCAGCTCCAAAAGACAACCAGAGAAGCAGGACCAAGAGCAAGTGAGAAAGCAGAGCCATGTGGTGGGGTTGCATCTTCGCAGAAGGCAATTTACACGAGCCCTTCTTGGCACAACGTCCTCTGTGCCTGACTCTGCTTGTATAACACTCTGAAGGCCAGTCAAAAGCAGTTGTTATAGAATATTGCTTTTCTTTCAGAATAACATTTTCAAGGTCTTCCCCTTGCATCCACACAGCGCAGACTTCTCTCCCGGAAGCTGCTAGTAGACCTTCACTGCAGTAAGCCATGGCAGAGAGCTATCACCATACTTCAGAGTCCAAGCAAAGAACCAAGACTAGTGAGCAGGTCAATCAGGTGGCAAATATGTGCTGCCCAACAACCTCATTTTATGTTTCGTACGTGTGAAACTCATATGTGTTTCATAATCAAGCACATTGCAGAGTAACTATGGCAAAGGTGTTTAATTAAGATAACACAGATTTTGAAGCTTTTTTTAAAAAGAAAAAAAATGAACAAGAAATGAGGTACTACTTGCAATAGGCAGATCATGGAAAGTGGATGTCATGGTTTAACCCCAGCCGGCAACTAAGCATCACACAGCTGCTCACTTGCTCCCCCCACGACAGGATGGGGAAGAGAATCAGCAGAGTAAAGATGAGAAAACTCATGGGTTGAGATAGAGACAGTTTAATAGGTAAAGCAAAAACCATGCACACAAGCAAAACTAAACAAGGAATTAATTCACTCCTTCCCATCAGCAGGCAGCTGTTCAGCCATCTCCAGGAAAGCAGGGCTCCATCACACCTGATGGTCACTTGGGAAGACAAACACCATCACTCAGAATGTCTCCTACTTCCTTCTTCTTCCCCCCAGTTTTATATGCTGAGCATGACATTATGGTATGGAATATCCTCTGAGGAGTTGCGGTCAGCTGTCCTGGCTGTGTCCCCTCACAATTTCTCGTGCACTCCCAGTCTCCTTGCTGGTGGGGTGGGGTGAGAAGCTGAAAAGTCCTTGATGCTGTGTAAGCCCTGCTCAGCAATGACTAAAATATCCCGGCGTTATCAAAGCTGTTCTCAGCACAAGTCAAAAACACAGTCCTATACAAGCTAATGTCATGGTTTAACCACAGCTGGCAACTGGAAAAAATTAACTCTATCCCAGTCAAAACCAGTGGAGTGGAGCATCTCTGGTCCATGTGAGGAGGCACCAGGGTGAATACCAATAAGGACTTCTGGCTGCAAGGCAGGCTTTGGGACAGTGGCTAGCTGCAGGTTAAGCCCTGGTGAGGTGATACACCAAGAGCAACACAAAAATACAAATGCACTTGTATCTATTTTTTAAGTGACAGCAAAGGGTAGAGAGTGTTCTCATGAATTTCAGCGTCAGAGGAGCTTGCAGGCCAATACAACAGTTGGTTCTGACCTACTGACATTTCTGCATGTCCACGATTTATATGTGGGGGCTGCCACTTTAAATTTGAATTGCCTGCTTTTTCTATCGCAACAGCCTGATATTTTTCACTCATGAAGAATAAATATTGACAAACCATAACTCTCGCCAACAAAGTCATTCTGTTCCAGAATTTTCTTGGGTTTTTGTTCTGTTTTTAAACAGTTTTAGAAATCGTTGCCCAACACTTTAATTTCTGTTATTAAAACAAGAGGCACAGTAAAACGATACACAAACGAGGGGAAGGACCACAGAAGCTGACTGTTAACGCTCAAGGGTTTTCAGCGACGCGTTGGAAACTGGCTGAGAGCATTTGCAGGAAACGTGAAGGATAATAGCACAGCAACTCAGACAAGGACAGGTCACCAATCTGTTTTCTTGGTAAACTAATGGGAATACAACAATTTCATGCAAGCAAATGTGAGGCTGTAAACAGATTTAAATATATATATATATATTCAAGACAAAGACCAACTCTATGTGGCAGCACCTCTCCTCCAGCCAGAGAAGCTGACTCCACACTACTCAACCATCTAGAGAGCTGCAAATAAAAATTAAGCCCAGGAAAGAAGCAACCAGCTCACCATTTAACTAACGTTCGTCATCTCTAAGTGCTTGACAACCCATGTGCATGCAACATCATCTCCAAGCATAATGCACTTCACTGGGGTGTAGAAGAGGGTTTAACAAGCCCCATTCAGGGCAGCAAGCAAAGGTCAGGGTAGACATCTTACTAAACACAAACTTCTAGCATCGAGCTGAGGCTAACTATGCTTTCTCTGCCTGGTGGAGCATAAAGGGAGTCGTATTTTCCATTGCTACCTGGCACTGGCAAGAACATTGCGTCCAGTTTTTGTATTCACACTTCCAAAAAACAGTGTTCAGATAATAGTTACAATAATCATTTAGGATGTGAAAAACCAGCCTTGAGGTGAGAACCTTAAGGAGTTCAATCAATTTAGTTTCCTAAGAAGGTTAAAAAGCAACTTGACTCTGATCCATGCAGTCCTACACAAAACAATTTCTGATATTAGTGGCTCTTTAATCTCGCTAATTGCGATCCAACAGCCAAAGGCTGGAGCTTGAAATGTCAAAAAAATGGACCTTAGGGTAAAATTGCTGCCTATGAGTCTGTGAGATTTAGATGTCTTTCCAGAAGAGATGTTCCCACTTGATTACAAGTGGTTGGCCACACAACCAAAATTCAGGAGTCACAGCCTCTTGCCTGAGTTACACTAAAGCCAAAGCAGCTCTCCTTGATTTTCCCAAAGCCCCATCCCTCACCGATCCCAGGTCCAGAGTCAACAGTGGAGGTAAGACCAGTTCAGACTCTACACCAGTTGCACAAAGTAGGGTGAGAAGGTCAATGACGCAGCTGCAGGATTCTCCTTTGCAAGGACAAGGCAAACAAGGACACGGGCACAGCTGAGCTGCTGTGGGACAGCAAGGGGAAACCCAGAAGGAGAGGAGATCTCCAGCACATTTGTGCTGCGGTCCCTGCCAGAAGGGAGCAGCCAGGATGGGCAACCCGGCAGATCCTGCGGACAGAGAGATGGAGAGACCAGGCTGGGAGCAATGAGATAAATACTGGAGATGGATGATGCATTGCATACCCCACACACAAAATATAGCTGCTTGACTCTATTAGGTAGATGGATGGCAGGGAATTTAAGAAGAGAAATAGATTTTTTTCCTAAGCTAATTAGCTAAAAAGGCTCGTCTGGAAACATGGGCCCCATTGTGTCTGAAGTCTGCTGACACACAGCTCAGAGCACCATTCTTCTTCCCTATTACTGCTCTGCTTTCCAGAGCATCTCTCACAGGCACATAGAGGGGGTGGTGATCCCTGAAGCAAACCACAGGCACCCAAGCCACCCCACAAGGTGCCTAGGTGACACAGTACATACACGTGCTTATGTGTGTATGCACACACTTGTATGTATATGCGTGCATCGACATATATACACAAACATACATTACTTACAAATACATTATATACATGCATATATTAGTATATAAAAAAAGTAAAATCATGAAAGAGCAAAGTTTGTAATCAAAACCAGTTTGCTGCTTTACATATTAGCCTGCCCTTTAATTTAAAAGCAGAACAGGGGGCACTTGCTGAAACAGAAAGGCTGTAGATTTGAGAGAAATAAAAGAAAAATATGACTTGACCCAGCACAGTCACTTCTGGAATCCACTACCCCAGGAAGTCATGGAGACGCACACCAGTGGAACAGACATTTTAAGGGACTGGATAATTTTATGAGCATTAATAACATTTGCCGCTATGCAAGCTAATAAAATGTTACAAGGGTAATCAAACATCATGCTTCAATGTGTAAGTTGATCACCTGTGAGCACTGGGAAGGAATTTCCTCTCTGGTGATGTTGTATTGAGCAAGTAGCCAGCTGCACCACGGGGGTGACTTTCAAAAAAATTTTAAAAAAATTAAAAATCAGCGTCATTGCTGCTGACACTATGTCTTCTATTTGGTTTTCTCCTTTTGCAGTAGCTGGCACTCACCACAGAGACAAAGCTCACGACATCAGTGAGAATTTTGCTGTCAACTTCCTAGGGCTTCCTGGTGCAGTTTTGGGACAATACATCTAACACAATACAAAAATAATATCACTTTACTCTTGGAGGGTTGTTCCTATATGCTGGCACCAGGTTTACACCAAACTTAATCTGTTGCTCCAGGACCATGGATCCCACATTTACTCTTTACTCCTTCCGTACTACACAAGTCGCGCTGGCCAACAAAGCACTGGCTCTTCTATTAACATTGCTCTGAGCCCCATCACAGAAGATCTCCAAGTACCACCAGGTACACTTGTCAGCTTTTGAGCACTCTCCAGCATCTCAGAACTACCCAATATGTAATTTCTAACATCTGAGAAGCAACATCAGTATTTCTAGTGTTTGCTAGTCTCGGAAGTTAATGCCTTCATAATTAATGAACTGATGGAGAACGCTGCAATCTGCTGCCACAGGCTTTGTAAAAAAAAAATGACAGACTTTGCTCCTGTGCCTATCCTTCTGCTCGAGGGAATCCAGATACAGTTCAGCCAGGAGGTTAAAGGGAGGAAGAGACATAGAAGTGTCAAAATAATATTTCCACTTAAAAATAACCAGCACAGGGGTTTACAGATAGAAGTCCAAAGGGCTGAGGAGGACTACTCTGTGCTGTCAGGCACTTGGTGAGAAAACATGAAAGGGATGGTGATTCTAGCAATCAGGCAAGAGACCTGTTCCAGGAGCCTGCCCTCTCCAAAACAAAAAGAGCTGGAGTATATTGGCAAAACATCTGCTCCAGGCTCTCCACCAGTTCACTGTGGTCAAAGCACAGCATGGTCTGATGTGCTCTCCTGTGAAGTATGGTCCTTAGGAATGCAGGATTCCAGCCCCCTGATGTACTTCTGTCCATTCATCCATCCATTGTGGTTAGAAATCATGCTTATCATCATGGAAACCTAATATCAACCTGAATTTTCACTAAATCAGAGCAGCCTACACCCAAGCTTGGCTTCACTGCTTGTGTTCCACCTGCCCTTGGGAACACCTTTTCTTAGATCCAAGAGATAAGGGTCTTCCCTTTCTTCAGCCTTTGTTGGAAGAGGCAAAAGACAATTCCCCAGGACATGAGGAAAAACACCTTATTGGAATTAAGAAGTACATCACTTATCACCTAGGGTCTTTTTTATTCACAGATTCCACATTTGAGCAGATTCTCCAATAAGAACCATGAAGATCCACCAACCAACCTGGCCACAAATTAGTTTTGGCCCATATTTCCTCTCCTTCCCATTTGTCCTTAGAGAACATCAGTTCAATCTTCCTTTGGGAGAGAGGAGGCCAATGAGGCGAGGATTACATGCATCAGTCACTCTTTCATCCCCTGACAATCATTCTCACCCTGACAGTGACATCCATGCCACAAAACCCATGTTTTTCTGAATACACAGCATCTGAGAACTACACTCGCTGCCCTCCAAAGGCCTTTCCAAATTACGCTCCCTCCTCATCAGCAGCAGCAGTTGGCCTGGAACATGATACGCCCTGAGAAAGTCATAACTTTCCCCATCAGAACAGGAAAGCACTTTAAATCACAATTAGTAGAGCACTCATCAGAGACCGGAGCTGTCACCATGTGTGATGTCACACACATGAACCCCAGCACGGTGACAACAGCCATGGGCCCAGATAGATGCTAAAATTATAGGCAATAAAACATGACATCATGATGACATCATGGAAGGAGAAATTTAATTCCCAGCTCAGAGGCTATCAGTTACTGTTTTATTCTAAAACCTGTCATTATCTGCGTGAGCAATGAGCAGAATCAATCATTTCCGTGGGTCTTTATGGCCACCATAAATTTTGAACACATGTCTCAGCCCCCTTCCTGTACACATACGAGCCCATCTGTCAGCTCCTGCAATGCTCCCTCAACATCCCAGTGCTACAAAACCCACAAGCACGTTTCAGGCATAATCATGGCAAATAAAAGAAATTCAGGGGCAGTATGAGATCACCCACACTTGGCTTTGGGGTGTTCAGATACCCATCAGCTCTGCACTCGGTTTCCTTCGCCGCCATGCTGGCGCAGACAGGTACACTGTAGATGAACCCTCGGACACTTGCACAGCCTTTAAAAGTCATTTTAAAATCTGTTTTGACAAGCACTCTACGGCAGCTCTTTCAAGAAGATCACCCCTTGCAGGCTGCCCATCTCCACCCCACTTCTACCAAGGCACATGGTAATGTATGTTAATAAATATTCACATATATGTGAAGTATGCAGGTTACATGAGAAGCAGAGGTGAATGTGTTCTGCCAGGGAGGTTGAAGCAGGGGGAATATTTTGGGATGTTTTTATGAGTAGCTGATACTAATCTGGCTACTCTCACAAATCCATCTGGCTCTTGTGGTCTTACAGAGAGTTAACTCAGTCTTCATAAGACCTCCAGCAGTGATAAGGGATGGGTTTTTCATAAGATTCTTGATACAGAAGAAGCGCCCTTTGTCTCTGCCTCTTTTTTTTAAATTTTATTTTACCTGTTTCTGCAAAAAACAAAGCAGTGACACAAGCCGATAGATAACTGCTTGAGTATCAAAATATATCAAAGACCTCTTGACCATGTTATTTCCAGCCATAAGCTAGGAACCTTCTCCATCTTGATGAGTTGCCATTTCCAATTTCCTGGCCTCCATAATATTAGATTAGGCCAAACAGTCTGATCTTTACCAGATATCTTGGAAGTATAGGAATATCCTTCTGTTTGCTCCCACCCAGCTGCAAGATACAATTCTCCATATGTATTAAAATAGCAGGACTGGCTCATTTTCAGCAAATGCAAATACACGTGTCCAGCTAATGACTTATAGATCCCGTGTAGAAAACTCATCACGTATAAAAGGATTGAGTGCACCCTCAGCAAGTTTGCCGACGACACCAAGCTGTGTGGTGCGGTTGACACACTGGAGGGATGGGATGCCATCCAGAAGGACCTGGACAGGCTTGAGAAGTGGGCCTGTGCTAACCTCATGAAGTTCAACAAGGCAAATTGCAAGGTCCTGCACCTGGGTTGGGGCAACCCCAAGCATAAACACAGGCTGGGCGATGAGCAGATTGAGGCCAGCTCTGAAGAGAAGGACTTGGGAGTGATGGTGAATGAGAAGCTGAACGTAAGTCGGCAATGTGCGCTTGCAGCCCAGAGGCCAATAACCGTATCCTGGACTGCATGAAGAGAAGTGTGGCCAGCAGGTCGAGGGAGGTGATTCTCCCCCTCTACTCTGCTCTCGTAAGGCCCCACCTGGAGTACTGCGTCCAGTTCTGGAGCATTCAACACAAGAGAGACATGGACCTGTTAGAACGAGTCCAGAGGAGGCCACGAGGATGATCCGACGGCTGGAGCACCTCTCCTATGAGGACAGGCTGAGAGAGTTGGGGCTGTTCAGCCTGGAGAAGAGAAGGCTCCAGGGAGACCTTCTAGTGGCCTTCCAGTACCTGAAGGGGCTCCAGGAAGGCTGGGGAGGGACTTGTGACAAGGGCAGGGAATGACAGAACAGGGGGTGAGGGCTTTAAACTGGCAGAGGGGAGATTGAGATGAGATCTGAGGAAGAAATTCTTTACTGTGAGGGTGGTGAGACACTGGAACAGGTTGCTCAAGGAAGTTGTGGCTGGGCCCCCCCGGGAGGGTTGGAGGGCCGGGTGGGGGGG
>NW_010293356.1:33072-38001 GCF_000700745.2 Antrostomus carolinensis
GGGGGTTGGAACTGGATGATCTTTAAGGTCCCTTCCAACCCAGACCATTCTATGATTCTATGAAAAGCAATACCTCTGTGTTATTGGTGTGATGGGGAAATGATTGTCAGATGTTTGGGACCTTCTAGATATTTTTGATTCATTCCCAAAATTCCTGGCCGGGATGCTTAACAGTGATGCCTTTAAGGGAGTTCAGTTGATAGGCATCAAACATGATATCATGTTGTGACACATTTTTAACTGTTTGTTGATGTACAGAATAAACATGTTGATGCATAATCCCTGAAGAAAAAAAAAATGCAGCAGTGGTTGGGCACCAAATATTCAATTTCTGCTAAGTGAAATCTCAGGAACAGTATCAGCTGGATCACAACTCAGGGCAGAGTTCACTTCATTTTCAAGACATTTCATAAGACAGTTTTTACACAATCTCAATTCATTACTTCTGCGGAAAGATCAAGGATAACACTGGATTTTGGAGATGAAAGAACTTTGCAAGTCACCTTCTCTTTTCTTACAGGTAATTAATAACGCCAAGAACAAAGCAACTTCATTTAAGAAGGGCTGTTGGACAAGTCACTTTTGGGGGAGGCTGATGGTACTCAGGGAGGGCAAAGTGCTGCTAAAATTCCTCACGTAACAGCCAACTTCAATTCTCAGGTCTCGCAGTCACAAAAATCACTATATCATTTCAGATCTGCACCTCTGATTACTCGTAGGCTTTCTGGAAGTGTGACTTCTCACTAATATCCAGGATTGAGGATGATTTTTAAAAGCCAGTGAGTTTTTCTTAACCCAGTTTCCACAGTCCTCATCAGTAACACACGATTAACAGATAATTTTAGACAACTTCTGAGACAGCAGCCTGCGTGCAACACTCGCCATGCTCAGCACAGCTAACACACTGTACAGCTACACATACGCCAACCAGGAGATATAAAAATGGGCAAAGGATTGACTATATTACCTACAAGTTGCTGTATAAATGTAGCTTGGAGTTAAACATTCAGAGCTTATGCGACTACAGGGCTAGCAATTACTGAATTTGTTACTGCTTCAACTGTCTTGACAGGCATTGAAATAAATCTCATTTATATGACATACAGTCATCTCAGCCATCTAAAAGTGCTTTTTTTTTTTTTTTTTTTTTTTTATAAATTCTTCTAGGATGTCAATGTGCTACACATGGCTCCGTTTTGAGACCTATCCAGACTGGAGATCAGGCAAGATATACAAGCTTTTCAGCCTGCCAAGTTTCATACTTGTTAAGATTAAGCCTGCATTCTGAACATTTTCTTTACAGTGCCTCCATGAATAAGATTAAGGAAGGCCTCTTGCCATTAAATGTTGGCTAAGTGTAAGTAACACACACCCACTCGATTGCTGCTGCGACCTTTTGCAGCCAGGCGAGCAGTTCCCTGCAGTACCCAAGCGAGCAGAATACGTGTGGGGAGCAGGTAAAAGAAATTCCATTTGTTTTCCCAGCTGCAGAGACTCAAAACCACCTCCACATCATCCTGCAGGGTCCCCTCAAGTCTGGGTTCATCACTGCTGTGCTCCAGGCACTAATTTTGTGCTTGCCTCTTCAGCTTAGGTTCAGGATCTTTCTTTGGAGCTTAAACCAGAGCCAAGATGTTTCCTCTAATTCTTCTTCTGCCAATGTCCCTGTCTTTAAGCAATGGAGCCAGGCATCCCCATCCACCTACCAGTATCCCCCATCCCCATCCTCTTAGCACGCTGACACAGCCACACCAAGCCAGAAGACAGAGTGGGCTGAGGAGTCTCTTAGTTGTTCTGGTCCAGAGACACCAACCCTCCCAGATGTAAGGTCTCAGCAATGCCTTAGTGATGTCAAAACCCCAGCATCTCCCTCAAGAGGTCCTCCAAGTTCAGGTGGATGTGTTCCTGGAAGACATGGTCCTAAGGCAAGACCTTCACCGCATCACTCTTTCCTTAAATACTTAAGGAGGGCACATTATGGCAGATGCTGTAACTGGGACTCATCACATCTACCCACTGAGCAGTGAAGAAAAACACCTGTTAAGTTCTTCCATTTAAGTATCATACTACCACAAATTACATCTCAATTAGTCTCTCCTGGAATCCATCATACATCTCCACAAGATCATGGTCCCAGCTACTGCACTACCTAGGCAAGTTGAGGCAGTAAAATAGACAGGTCTGAGTGAGGAAGGGGGGAGATGCTATTTCCTGATGTTAAAAATATCTGACACTTCCAGGAAATAATGGTATAAATAGAAAATGAAACCATTCCTCCTCCAAAAATATTTCATAATTACATGTCATAGAAATAATTAGGTTATGGTGAATTAGTACAAATGTTTACAACAAAATTGCCATGCAAAACATTATGGGTAATAACATGCTAATTGCTGTAGAAGCAAAAGCTGATTATGTTTCAGCAATATTAAAAGTTGCCAACTCGGCACTTCCATCCAAGCTTCAGTATCTCTCGGCAGTATCAAGGGACACAAGGAAAACTGGTGATGAGCAAAGGAGATGGCAGGTAGGCAGGTCCACACCCTGCTCTGCCAAGCACTTTCCCTGTTGAGTGGCAATTCCTAGAAGGCTCACGCCAAATAATGCTCCTGCAGCACGAGCGGAGGACGCCTGCGCCAGCCCTCGCTCCCTGGGTACAACAGTGAACAGGGAACAATCGGAGCGCCCAGCGAAGGCTGCAGCATGGTCACCTCTCCATCTGCTATGAGGAGGTTACCCAGGCTGGGGGCAGCTACCCTGGGTAGAAGTAGCTGAGCTAGCTCCTGCAGAGCCAGCTCCAATCCAGAGCAGAGCAGTCATGCCTGCGGTCATTAGCTTTGAGCCGGTTCCATGCCAACACCATCTGAGCATCTGCTCTGTTCCACGCAGACAGCTTTGCCCAAAGGCAGACAGCCAGCCTGTGGCCAGCACGGCAGCAGAGCCCACTTCCTAAGGCCCCGTAAGCCTGGGCAACACCACACTGCAGAATGGTGCTGACACTGAGCTGAGCTACCTGCTCAACTGCCTGACACATCCCAGCTCTCCCCATATTCCTCCTGCTCCAGCCAAGAGCTGCCACACCACCTGCCTAGGAAGGGCCAGACTCCAACCACACTATGGTGCACCAAAGGGTGGTCTGAGCCGCAC
This sequence comes from Antrostomus carolinensis, assembly GCF_000700745.2. Lineage (NCBI taxonomy): Eukaryota > Metazoa > Chordata > Aves > Caprimulgiformes > Caprimulgidae > Antrostomus > Antrostomus carolinensis. The sequence goes on from NW_010293356.1 coordinate 36,220, forward strand.
GGCAACACACCCTCAGCTCTGTCCACTCCTGTTTCTGTTGCCCGGCACTGCAAGGCCTGGGAAGGTACCATGTTCCTATTTTGAGGCAGTCCAACAGTCGAGTAAGAGCAGAAGAGTGTGCATGGATCTGCATGATGAGCAACATTTTGTACAGAGGTGCTCTCCACTCGATGGAGCACGCTGGCTCCTTGCTCAGGTGCATGTCTGGAGCCTTTGGACATGACAAGAAGCCTACAGCACCCTGCCTACAACCTGAAGTGCTCTCCCTCCTGCTTCTGGGAAGAGCAGGGGTTGCCACAGGCTTGCTCCCAACAGCCACCACATCATGGCTGAGAGGTTGACCACTCCTTCTCCCAGATGCTCCTGTGCTGGTCACAACAAAGCCACCTACTTGGTCACCAACAGGCAGACAGAGGGTGGTCTCTGCCCATGAAGGGGTTGGCAGCTGCTTTTTCAGCCCATCGCACATTGCCTCCAACGTCCCACTCCATTGAGGTCCCACCCTACAGTACCACAGATCTCCAAGAAGCGAGCTACATCTGCTAACAGGCTGTGGTTTGGTTTTCAGTAGCAGCAGCCATTGCCTGAAGACAAGTTTTTGCACTGAGTAGATGTCCTCCTGGGAGCTGAACTGTCTGGAGCTCACATCTCCAACCTGCTGCTCAGCTAACTCATGTGCTCAATGCTTTTTTGATGTGGATGCCCTTGATCCAAGATGTCTCAGAAAACTTGAGGTCTACATATTTCTAGAGCTTGGGCAGAGGTCTTTCACACAGCCAAATAAATCTACTGGGTTCCTTACTGGTCATGTTTGCTTGTCAGCAGATGTGGCTAACTGCTATCTAACAAGAAGTGCTAGGGAAAGTTTGGACATATTAGTTGAAGGTGTGAATTTAAAGTGAACTACTTCAAAGTTAGTAAACCCCTACGGGATGCCTTCATTCAGAATTGAAGTGACGTTAATTGGGTTTACCCAACTCATTTCCGAAGCAAATTACGATAAACCGGATTATATTTGAACAAGGGCGTTCACATAGAAATTTATCACAGTTCAACTAATCCTCTTTAAGAGCAAATTTGGCTTAAGCCCTCTAAGTGCCCCATATTCCAGTTTCTCCTAACAGGTGTACTGAATTTTACCTTTGAAGACTTCATCATTGTTGTCTTTTTTTTTTTTTTTTAGGTTGGAAACAAGGTGCTTTCCAAAAAGCAGAAATCCCTCACCACTCTTTTACTAGTGCCTGGAGCCAAGGCAATTCTCAGACCATTACAGGAGATGACCTGAATGGTCCAGCAGCAGACAAAGCCCATCTCTTAGAAGGGGCTGTGGACCAACCTGACCCAAACCCTGCACATCTCCGCAGGCTTCAGCGATGTCCCTCATATTGACACTGCTAAGCACCTCCTCATCCCGGCCTCCCAAGTTTGCAAATACTGAATGAAAGCAGCTGTAGAAATGATTTTTTTTATATTTTTTTTTTTAAACAAAGCATGGTTTCAGACGTTAATTCCGATCCCAGCTAATGAGCAGCTTTGCTGTGAATAGACTCCGCAAGCGGTTCAAAGCCCAGCCTCTCCCTCCCGCTCAGCTCGGCAGCGTTAAAAGCGGCGTTTCGTGGCGTTGGAGCACGACCATCTGCTGTGCCCCCTTCATTATGCACCGAGTCACGCCGGGCAGCTCTCGGCAGAAAGCGAAGACGGAGGTAAACTAGTATTTGAAAACAAAGGAGGGCTCTCTCCATCCTAATTAGCGGCAGGTTGCGGAGTGCAGCGGCGGAAGGC
>NW_010293356.1:38108-39039 GCF_000700745.2 Antrostomus carolinensis
CAAGGCTCTGCTCAGGATGCCAAAACACCCATTTAATTCAAGCGGCTCAGCGGGCAGAGTCAGACCTGAGCAATTACTCTCCCTGGATTTCCCCAAGGAAGGTTTTAACAATGTAACTCTTAGAGAGGAAAAAAAAAAAAGATGACTGCAGGAGCTCTTTATTCTGCCACCTTGGAGCAGAGGGAAGCAGAGTCTACCCTGCTAGTGACTCCAGGAGCGGCACTTTCTTTGTGCCTCTGCGCTGGGAGCCAAGCTTGGAGGATGGGGTATTTTTCCCTAAAGAAATGAAAAAGAGAGAATTTTAACATTTAAAAAAAAAAACAAAGACCGAAAAAACCACAAACATGAAGACTTTGTAGTGGGTTGAATTCCCTCTGAGTGCTCCAGGTTTCCTTCCAGATGCTGCCAGTGAGAATTAACCTTTAAAGGAACCATCTAAGCATGAACTCTGGGAGATGCTGCTCCTCTGCTGGGACGCTCTCTGCCTGGCTCAGCCCAAGAATTCAGCTGTTCTGTTAAATGACTTGCTGTACCCCGGCCACCTCACACAGACAGCTCTTCCAAAAGGTCAAAGCACTGTTTTTAACCTCAGCAGATATTTCCTCCCTGCACACAGCATGGCTGATGTTCATCCACATCTACCCTCCTACTCACATCTCATAGCTCCACAATGCAGCGACTCTCCCTTCCAAAGGATCTGCACAGCCATTGACATCTGTTGATGGCAGGAGCATTTTCCAGGGGTGCTACAATAGGAACCCAACTTCCTCAATCCCTTCCAAGGGATCTGCACAGCCATTGACATCTTCTCTCCAGATGGCAGGAGCATTTTCTAGGGGTGCTACATAGGGACTCAACTTCCTTCATACCTTCCAAAGGTTCCAGAAAGTGGAATTCATGCTATTTTTCAGTGGGAAAGGAGAATGAGGTT
>NW_010293356.1:39091-39575 GCF_000700745.2 Antrostomus carolinensis
ATTTATCAGGGTATGTATAAATAAATAAATAAATAAGCAAACAAGAGATGCAGACACCATCTGCATCCCTCCTCAAAGGCTTCAGATACAAAGTGTTGTCCAGACCCCTCTTCCCTGATCCAGCTAACAGCAAGTGGTGACCATCACATACAACACAGAATCCACTTCAGTCTGTTCTTGGATGGGGAACTACTTCAGGCAGCAGCTCTGCAGGAGGCACAGCAGCTATAGATTCAGCAAACAAGAGATGCAGACACCATCTGCATCCCTCCTCAAAGGCTTCAGATACAAAGTGTTGTCCAGACCCCTCTTCCCTGATCCAGCTAACAGCAAGTGGTGACCATCACATACAACACAGAATCCACTTCAGTCTGTTCTTGGATGGGGAACTACTTCAGGCAGCAGCTCTGCAGGAGGCACAGCAGCTATAGATTCAGTGCAGTTTTTTAAAATAATTTGTAAAATATTTTTCAGAAGACAACCT
>NW_010293356.1:39627-46621 GCF_000700745.2 Antrostomus carolinensis
TATGACAGACCTCCTGCTCCCCAAGCCTGAGTCACAGCTGACTGGTGCTGCATGAAGCCACCCTCTGCGTTCTACCAGCAACTCCAACAACCCAGACAAAACCCTTCAGAGATGCCGTTCCCCCTTATTTCCTCTCCCAGCTACATCAATAGTAACTAATACTCAGCACTGGCATTACAGAGGTTTCCAGCTGTTTATAAGCAGCTGATAAAATAGCCGGCAGCGCTCGATAAGGCTCCAGTGTTTGTGTGTCACAGCTTTGCCCACAGCTCCCAGCAAACAGAGCTGGGGCCACCAGACCAACAGGGTCTGCCACCCCTGTCGGGTCACAGGCTATAAAATCTCCGTCTGTCCTGGCATGTGTCTCAGCGTCAGATTGACTTTGCAGATCTGGGTGGCTGGAACTGAAAAGTGGTTTTCTTCTGGCTCAGGAGATGTTTGCCAGGCCCCTTCTGGGACTGCTAAAAGATGGTTTTAAGTGCAGGTTCAGCCAGTCCTGCCAGAAAATAAAAGTGATTCTCTAGGGTGTGTGGGTTGGGTAGGTTTGTTGGGAGTTTTTTTGTTTGTTTGGGGGTTTTTTAGTTTGGTCGGTTGTTTGTTTTGCCACCAGGGATGCACAACTCTCCACTAAGCTGGTAACCCCATCAGCCCTCCATCATCCATACTTAAATGCTGAAGCATCCGGTTTGCTCTCTGGCTGCACCCCCATCCACACCGCTGACCACTGCTCCGCTGATGGAGCTCATTGAGATGTCAGCGGCTGCCCCATTTTCTGTTACTCAGGTTTGCTCTGCAAACATTTACTAAGTAATAAAAACTACAGTCAGGTGAAAGCAACACAGAGCATCAGCACCATCACCATACCAACCCAGCACACAGGGTGAGCATGCCTTTACCTCCCAGGTGTCTATCAGTCCAGGTGGCATTAAGCTATGGTCAAGCAGTCAACACTCACAACCACCAAAACCACAGCACGGGCCTCACGTGCTCGGCTCTTTGCCTCTTCTCTGTGTTAAATGCAAACTCATCAAAGCAGAAAGTACCTCACGACCAGCAATTCAACAGTCAGCTCTCTCCAGCCTCCTTTCTCCTGACACTCGCTGCCTGCAGAGCCATGGTGAAGAGCTGTTCTCCTCTCCTTTGCTCCTCCTCCACATCTCCAGAGCCTCTGTTCCCATAAAGGTTTAGTTGCTCCCTTTTTCTGTGCAGCATGGTTCTTCACCCATTTTGTTCTCAGTCCTACTCATTGTTGGGAGATCACTCAAGAGAGAAGAAGCTGCTCTGCTCAACAAACCTCCTCTAAGCATTTGGCAGGGCATCTACAGAGCACAACAGCCAGTCCCAACACAACCCATGCTGTTGTTTTTAAGAACACCCCTCACACCTATTGGGCTTGGGAAGAAGGTGAAAATGGAGCAGTGCAGTCCAGCTCCCTCCCTTTGAACACTACCGGAGCCAGGGAAGGCCCCTGGTGAACTTCTTCCAAGGAAAACACTCTGCCTGCAGTCTCCAAACTCGGAGGTGGGAGGAGATCCCAATCTTGCAGTGTTCTGCTGACCAACACCACCCTTCACCCTGATGGACCCTCAGAAACACCCCTTCCCCTCCGCCCACTGCAGTAATTAAACCTTCACTGCCTTGGCTGGGCGAGATAAATGGTGTGTATCGAGATCGCTCCCCTGCACACCAAATATAAAGCAAAATGCCAATCGATATGGCTGCCTCACCTGATGGTTTTATTTCTCTTGTCCTCCCGCCCCCACTTTTAATTTTGCTGTGTACCAGGGCTCTTGGTGGGGCTTGCACCGTGGTGATAAACCAACAGGTCCCCATTAACCCGCAGCCTGTGGGCAAGAGCAAGAATTCGCCTTTTCTATCTCTCCCTTTTTTTTTCACAAAAAATATAAACCTCTCCCTCTATCAATATTTGATGAGGGCAATTTCAAAGACTTGTTTAGTATGATCTCCACATAAGGAGTCCTTCGGAGTGTTTATCACGTTCAAGGTATAATTACATTCAAATCCTGAGACACAGTTGCCAGGGTTACAGCTGCTGGTGGTTCCTCCAGCTTTTGTGTATCTGGAGGTTCTCACCGCCCTCTGTGCACGCCCCGCGCTCTCTGTTCCTTTGGCTGCTGGGGTAGGAAAGGAGGATGATAGGCAGGTTATGGACCAGCAGTGGTCAGGGTAGGTCACACTGGGCACCTCCTGGCCTGAAAGAGAAGTCAACATCTCCATGTGAAATGTATGGAGTGCAGGATGTTGATGCTGCCCTAGGTGGATTTGGGACAGGGTAGAAAGAGAGATGAGCAGAGCGTTGAACATTGCTTACAAAAATATTATAGGAAGAACCTCAATGGCTCCATAGGAGACAGCAACATCTTTCCTTCATCCCTTGAGCCTCAAGTCAAAGTCAAACCTAAAGAGCAAAGACATGATTTGTCAGGGATAGGGACTGCATAATCCCGAGGGAGAGGTCCAAGAGAGGCCGGTGCTGCAACTATGCCAGCCTGGGATCTACTCGCGCTCTCACCCTTCCTCGCCGTGAGGGACAGGATGACCACAGAACCCTGCCACAAGCTCCTCTGGTCTAACCAGGCCAGGAGAAGACCTGCTGAGAGACACTGAGAGGGCACAATCTCCATCTAACGCATTCTTGCAAGCATTCCTGGCATTAACCTGGCTTAAAGTATATATATAATCTTATGGGCTACGTGCCGGAGACCTGGGCTTGCCTTACTAGGGAAGGGGCTGCCAGCTCAGGCTCCCTGCCTTCAGCTTAGCAAAGCTCAGCTACAGCAGGGTCATGTGCGTGAAGCCAACTGCAATCACCGGAGCTGGGAGCAGCCCTGGCTCCACACTTAGGTGTGGACCTTTTGAAATGCCCACAAGACCCTACTCTACTGGAAGTTTTTAGCAGAAAGAGAGATCAAAACTTGAGCATTTCAACTGCAACAGCAGTGGTGATGGTGTTGCAGTGGTGTTCTCCTTCCTGCTGCACCAGGTACTTGGAGATCTCTAGGTCAATGGCAATGTTTAACGGAGCATTAATAACAAGCATCAGGGAATGGGGCAACCCAAGGAAAAGCCAGTCTCTCCTCCTGTTCAGGCTCTGGCACTGAACAGAATCTGTCCAGCTGTATTTAACCCCCTTCACTGGCCTCATGACAGGCAGAAACTCAGCTCTTACCTTACGTTTCCTGGACAGTGTCGGTAAACGCTATGTTACCCATACAGCACGGAACTGGAATTGAATTGCCTTTGTTCTAGTTCCAATTTTAAATAATATGAACCTTGGTACAATAGGCAGCGTTATCACTAATCCCCACAGCTGAGCCTGAAATAAGCTTACAAACCATGCGGCAGTCACTGTGGGAAGAACAATTATTCTAACAAAGGATGGAGAGGGAAGGAAACAACCATGAGCTCCTTGGGTTATATGGAGGGTGAATACAATTGTTGTCAATTCACAATAAATAAATAATGAAATTTAAAAAAAAATGTGGTGAGAAAGCCTGGTAAAATATTTACAAATATTTCAATAACAGAAAAATCTACCTGTTACAGTCAATAGGTTGTAAAACAAATTCAGATGGAAGCTATTGTTTACCCCTAAATCAGCTCTAATGCACTAGCAAATGTGATTATCAGCACTCTGCAGGGAAGGGCAGCATCAGCATTCATTACAGGTGTGCTCAGTAAAGGCTCTTTTGGCCACAGGTTCATTTGTAATTATTAAAATGCATCTTGCTAGCCTGAGCATTGAGCATACAGCCAGTTCCAGATTTCTGGGCACTGGCACACAGTATTTGCTTTAATTTATTATGTGTGTTTTATGTATTATTTTACTGCATCAATACCACAGTGCAAACGAGAAACCCCATCTCAAAGGCACCAAATGGAACACAGCTTAGCATTTTGTGTCACCCATGCACTTGGGGCTGGCACGTTCTTAATTCCTGGGGGAAAGCTTTTACATCAAGGACAAGCAAGCAGAAAGTTGGCAGCCACGGTGGCTCTTCTCAGTGCAAGGCATGGGGAAGGGACTAGCACGGCCCTTGGGTGTACACCAAGGGGAAAGCAATAATATAGGAACAAGAAAGCCTTGTTATCTCCCTAAAAGCACAAACCAGAGCACCCTGAGTAGTATTGTTACCCAAAACGTCAACAAATACGGAGAACTGACAGGAAAAAAACAAGACGGGAGAGAAGCCACATGAGTTAGTTTGTAGCACAAGATGTGGATGCAGCTCATCGCATCTCACTTAACCCAGAGAAAAATGAGGGCAAAATCACAAAAGAAACCCAGGACAAACAGTGCCCAGGTTGGAGCCTGGAGCTTTTGAGGAGAGGAGCTTCACTTGGACACAGCTGCTGGGGAAGGGCTTGGTCTGATGATTAAAGGGACCAGCACATGGAGATATGAGTCACCAGGATCTGAACATCTCACCCAAAATGCACTTTGCCAACCCTAAAGCAGAGGGCCAGGCGGAGATCTGATCCTAAGTATTGTCAAATATCAGGGAGGGAGGATGGAGACATTGGGATGAAGGTCCAGAGGGATGTAAAGAGCACTGCTCTGCAGTCTCACCTCAAAATGCAGTGGAACAAGGGACGCTGCTTATCAGAGGAAGGAAACGGGAAGGAGATGACCACCGAGCATGTCTGAGTATTCAAATTACAAGCAGGGCTTGTAAGGGACAGGATCTGACATTTAATGCCGCTGTTTGTAAAGTGCTTGACATTCACGCTAACAGGAGCAGTGCAGACAGGCGGCGAGGCCTTCTGCCTTTCTGGGAAAGCATGTGCTCTGCTAAAAAACAGCCTGGCTTCCCCGTTTGTTAGCTGCAGCCCTGGGAAATGCGAACGTTGGGGGCTGTGTGCGTGACGTGAGCACCTGCAGCATCCCGGGGACAGACTGTCTTCACACTCCAGGAAAAGTCACTTTATGCCTTGTGCCTTAGCTTTGCTCCCCAGAAGATGGATCATCTACTCTGCTTACAGGCTCTGCAAGGACACTTGTGGAGCACACAGCCCAAAAGAGCCAGATTTTGATCTTATCTGGGGTCTGGAGGAGCCACTGTAAGAAAAATAAAGTTCAGCACTCATTCCTCTCTTGGAAAGTGTGGTGGTTTAACTTGGCTGCAGCCACACACAGCCACTCACTCGCTCCCCCTCCAGGGGACAGGGGAAAGAATTGGGGGGCAAGGGGAAGGAGACTCGTAGGGTGAGATAAGAACAATTTAATCCTTGGAATAAAAGAAAATAATACTTATATTAAAAATTAATTGTAATAATAATGGTAATAAAATATGCCAATGAGTGATGTGATACCCAGTGCCATTGCTCACCACCCACCCACCAAGCCCGTTCCCAGATAACGATCCCAGAGGAGCGACAATCCCGAACCGAAACCGCAATCCCGGGAGAGCGAGAGCCCGAGCGAAAGCCAGAGAGAGCAAGAGAGGAAGAGCCCCTCATGAATGTCCTGCCCATGGGGGACAGGAGATGGAACAGCCCATTGGCAGAGCCCAATGCCAACTGAGCTGATTCATTTCAATATTCCTCATCGCCCCCTTAGATCTTGCACTTGCAGGCTGACAAAACACAAAGTCCTTCACCCCCAGTGACACAAATGCCAACATGGGGATGTTCTCAGCGTTTCTCTCCTAACAAATCCCAGCTGAACCCAAACCCCAGCACTGTTCTGGCTGCTGAAAAGAAACCAGCTCTGGCACTGCTCAGATCAGGACAGCAAGCTGTGTGGTAGAGCAGATGGGATGGAAATAACTTATTTTAAAAGGAGCCTCATCCGACAGCAGCTCAGAAATTGAAGCGGCAGAGGGGGAAGGAAACAAATAGCAGTTAGTGTCTCAGGTGGGCCCACACTCGGCAGAACCTGGAGCCCTGGCACTAGATTTAATGCAGGACTCAGCTTGGAGTAACATAGTTGCCACCACTGGTGTGGGCACCTTGATCCCCAGCAAGAAGCCCCAAGTCCTGGGAGGTGCCCAGCCTGTCTGCTCCCCAAGGGATCTCAGTTGGAAAGACAAGAGTAAGTAACCTGGTGAGCAAAATAAACATGAAGTGGGAGGAAAGTAGAAGGAGTAAGAGACCATCAGCCAGATAGGTTGAGCGTCACTAGCGTTAACTCTCAGCTTCCCAACCCATCTGATCCCAGGTGTTCCTATGGGATTCTCATCCCTGGCAGACACTGCCCTGAGAGATGGCTCAGAGAAATCTCAGGGGCGGTCCCACCATGGTTCCCAGCTTTAGAGGGATGGTCCTGGCAAGGCTGGGCTCAGGAAGGCTGATGATAGACTAGTTAGTATTGGCATAGAACAGTATTGGCATCATAAACAGAAACACATTACTCCCACAGTGTTGACACACTGCCCAGCGAGGAGAAAGGACATGGGGTGGTGACAGAGAAGGGAGCAGAGGCCGAGCTCCCCGGAGCACTGCACAGATCCCTGCTCTCCAGCCCATCTATCCAGCTGTACCTTCTCTTAATTACATTAAAATAGCACTCTCCCACCTCATTTTTTATTATTAGAAATGAACAGATTTAAAGCTTTTCCCCTCAAATTATGGTTCACCTGAGTAGATAATTAAAAGACTATAAAGCAGATACATTTTTATGTGTAATTACGCCTACTTCTGCTGCTGTAGCGGGGCTTGAAAAATATTTGCAAAACAACTCAAAACTTTTATTTTGTCAGCACACTAATTGCTGCTTGTCAGGGCTATGGGGACGGGTGTCGCTGCTCTAATGAGAGCAGTGTCTCGCAGGCAGCTCTGCTGAGAGCAGGGGGGCAGGGGCTGGAGCTGCGCGGCATCACAGCTCTGCATGGTGTGACACAGCGTGACACCCTGAGAGCACGGCTGCGGGCTGGCCCGGGGCTCACCCACAGCCCAGGTACAGCTTCCCAAAGGAGAAGGACGTTTGTTTGCATTTTACAGGGAGATAGAAGAGATGGAGAAGAGGATGCTC
>NW_010293356.1:46632-50829 GCF_000700745.2 Antrostomus carolinensis
GTGCAAGGTCTCTTCTCCATCCATCATGTTAGTCATATCTCCTCCATGCTGGATGCATCTGCTTTTGTTTGGAACACTGAAGGCTCAGGATAGAATCAGAGAATGGTTTGGGTTGGAAGGGACATTTCACAGAATCACAAAATGGTCAGGGTTGGAAAGGACCTCTGAAGATGATCTAGTCCAACCCCACTGCTAGAGCAGGGTCACCTAGAGTAGATCACACAGGAACACATCCAGGCTGGTTCTGAATGTCTCTAGAGAGACATTCAAACCTTTAAATGTCATCTTAGTGAGCAGGGACATCTTCAACTACATTGTTGCTCAAAGCCCCGTCCAACCCAACCTTGAATGTTTCCAGGGGTGGGACTTCTACCACCTCTCCAGGCAACCAGTGCTGGTGTCTCACCACCCTCATCATGAAAAATTTCTTCTTCCTCTATCTCCCTTCTAGGTCTGCATCTACCTTCCTTCAGTTTAAAACCATTACCCCTTCTCCTATTGCTATAGGCCCTACTAAAATGCTCAGTAATACCAATGTGGCACCTAGCTGCCACCTCCCTGGGCAGGTTCATACCCCAGGCACATGGGGAAGAGGGGTAAGTCACCCATCACATGCAGATTCAGCTCCTCTGCTGCTGTGCATGGTGGCAGCACCCACACCTATGTGTAGCAGCAGAGGTGCCTTCATGTTCCTGATGAGACCAGGCTGGAAATGGGTGTTTGGTGCTCCTCAGGAGGCTTCTGGTTCTGGCATGCAGCACTGGCTACCTCTTCCAGCACAGAAGGGTATCACCTTGGCCCCATGGAGGCCACAGCTCCCTCCCAGCACCACCCAGCACCCCGCAAGCTTAGACCTCCACACCACAGCCCAGCAGCACTAATTAGTTTAGGCTGCGTGATGACCTTGTCTGTCCCTTGGGCTTATTAGTGCAGCTCAGCACCATGTGAGCTGGGTCCGGCTCTCCCAGCCCCAAGCTAGTTCCCAGCTATCGCAAACCTCACACCTCTGTTAATAAACCCTCCCTGAGCTAAAAATGGTGCTGACCTGACACCTCCTGCCCTGGAACACACTGCTTCTCTCCACACCCCTGGTCAAGGCAGTTGGGGCTTAGCAGAAAAGGGCAAAGCTGGACTCCCCAAAACCCCAAAATACTTATGGCTCCCTGGCTCAAGACCCCTCACGTCCTGGCACTGCAGGCAGTCACTCACTCGCCCAGCCCAGAGGAGGTTTTGCCCTCGCTGGACCTCTGCCGCGCTCAGCACACGGCTCCAGAGCTGCTCCCGAGCCTCCTCTCCCGGCTCCACAGGCAGCCCATGCATTATTTACCACACGCCTTCCCAGCACCGAATTATTCATTTCCCTCGTGGGTTTTTTCCATGGCTCTCTAATCAGAGTTTCTCACTTCTTTATAAACACTAATGAATTTATTTCCCGATGCCCTTATGAGGGAGATGGGGTATTATATCTTCTTTATACACAGCAAGTTTGAGCATGGATTTAGGGACTTCAAAGCCATGTAGGCACCCCAGGCGGCCAGGAGTGTGGGTCTGCCATGGGCCGGTCATGATTGTCACCCAGCACGATCAGTGCATCATGCCGTGGCCATCAGCACTCAGTCTGCTACAGGTGTCCCAGCAGGAGGGCGGGTGATGCCCATCCTGATGGTCCCACCTCATTCTTCATCCCAGAAGCACCTTCCTCCCAGAGAACCTTCCCTCCCTCCTGTATTTAGCATTTATTTGAACACTGGGTTCTGCAAACAGAGGGTGCGATACCACCTGGGGTGATTCCAACATGGGGAAGCCCGTTTGCCTCAATGCTGCAGAAGAAGGCGCGGCTTTGCACACCAGCCAGGTCTGTAATAGCTCTTCAAATGCACATCAAACAACAGGACATTAATGACAGGGCATTAACTCTTGGTTTCTGCTGGGAGGTGGCCGAGCCTGTTCTCAAAGCAGCTCCTGTGTTGATCGCTGAGGGTCACCAGACAGTGCACACTTGCAATTTCATAAAACAAGTGGAACCAGATGAAGCATAAAACCACCTCAGCAGCTTCATCCACCACCGTGGGATTTTTTTCCCTGGGACAGGAACCCTTCGGGTTATTTATCTGGAACCTGCTGTCCCCAACACAGGCAGGAAGCTCAGGTCTGTCCATAGCTGAACCTGCAGCTCCAGGCTCACCCATGGGCACACCGGGAACTGCCTGGGGTGCAGGACCATCCTGTCCTCACCTGGTCTCCGTTCCTATTTGCAGCTGCAGGCATCCCTTGATCAGCTTCCCTTCCGTCTTCTCCACTTTCTGAACTGAACCAGGGCTGGGGGTTTTGATTCCAGGCACTGGTGGTGGCTCTGGGGACAGTGAGGGAAGTGGCCATGTGGATTTAATTGAGATGGTAAAGGGAAACCAGCTAAAAGCAATTAAGCTGATGTGATCCTTGCCCCATCCCAAGCACCCTGCCTGCAGGGGGAATGAAGCTGTGTGCGTGCCATGCACACTCACATGTTGGTGCACACATGTGCACATTGCTTAGGAGGTGTATGTGGTGTGACCTGATAAACAGAAACAAGTGCTTTGGCTGGGGACAGAAGGCGGCTTTCTTGAGATCATCGCCCAAAACCTCTCGCAGGGAGCCCAGAAGAGATTTCAACACAGCAGCAGTCTCGGCCCTGCTCCATCCAAGACCTCCCGGCTCCAGCTGAGCCTGCCCAGCCTTCCTCCAGGAGGACCCCAGCACTTTTAATGGGCGATGAGGCATCTCCAGTAATTCCAGCAGATGCTGCCATTTAACATGGGTTGGCACATAATTTTACAATGGGACCATATTGCTCCAATTACAGTTTTGCCTATAGTCCTCTTGGGCTTGTCTTTTATTTATCTTTCACTGCCAATTATGGGAGGGAGAGGAGGTGGGTGAGGACTGGGGATGTGTGCGTCCCCAGCCTCCCCCTGCTTCACAGCCACATGTCTTTGCACAGCCAGTACCATCCCAGCCACCTCTCCCTTCCCCTGGGCCAGGGCTGTCCCAGCCAGAGCTGTGCCCTGTGCCTTCTTTGCAGGGAGCAGCTTGCTCCTCAGCAATGGGGTAAGAGCAAGTGTCTCCCATAGTGAACCCCATTGCACCCCACGGAGCATCATGCCTCCTGCTCCTCCTCTCCACCCATGTCGAGTGCAGTCCTGGCTCAATTTTCTGCTTGTGGTGGGGTAAATCAGGAGTTACTCTGCTGACGGTGACTGAGGTAGGCTGGCATCACGCTGGTGTGCCGGAGCATCAGGTATATTGAAATTTCTGGGAGCTGCTGCAGAGTAATTGGAGCCAACATGCTGCTTCCATTTTTCAAACCTGAGAGCCATGAAGGAAAGATTTTTCATTTTGAGAGTTAGACTGTTCTGGCTGTGACAGCCGCCTGTATCTATATTTAAAGCTCAGGAAAAGTTTTTTGGCCTTTGTGTGGCCTTGGTAAATGACATCTCGTTCCAGCTGGGAGGCAGGTGAAGCTGGTGACAGCCATATAAACCCATATTGGCGAGGTGAGGCTCCACTGGGGACTGCCCCAGGACAGGCAGTTCCCTGGCGAGGGCAGGACTGGCCCCGAGCCCTGGACCAGCAAAGTGGCCCCAGGCTCTGCTAATGACCCCGCAGCCATCCTTCAGAGCCCCGTTAAGCAATCAAACTGTCACCAGGGCTCCTCAGACCCTATGAAAAGGCTATTCCCAGACAAGCTGCTTTGGGAACATCAAGCACTGGCTGTAAATATCTTGGTCACTTAACAGGAAAACCTTGGGGTGATCTGTGTAAGGGATAGACCATCTCTGCACCCCAAATCCCAGAGGATCCAAGAAACATGAACATTCATTTAAAACACACTGGTAGCCCATTAAATCAAGTATCTGCTTCATTAAGGATGCACAAACAACTTCAGCTCTGCCTCCCTCAGCTGCCATCTATTTGCATCTTGCATGTCCAAAGACCTGCCAGGAGGCTGGATTTTATAGCAGAGGTGTTCTTGTTTCATTGATTAGGATGGGCTTGGCAAAAAAAACCCAAAACATCTAAAAAAAACAGTTACTCTGGGCTAGCCATTCTCTCCCTGCATACAAAGTGTGAGGCAAACCTCACTGTGTGTGTGTGCAAGTCCAGGGCAGCAGAGTCACAGAATCTCGGAACTGCCCAGATTGGAAAAGCCCTTTCAGA
>NW_010293357.1:0-28798 GCF_000700745.2 Antrostomus carolinensis
CCCCCATCTATACATCTCGATGTTCCTTTCACTCCTCGCTGCCTCTCAGCAGCAGGAGGTGAGCAGAGCTGTCGGGGAGTACCAGGTTATGGTCTGTACCTGTCACAGCTGAGCTGGGAGAGCAGGGTGTCCAGGCTTAAACTGTGCTTGTGATGCTGCTTTGCTGTGCACTGTGGTCCCTCCTGTGTTGGTGGGAGCACATGTGCAACCTCACACCGAACGATGGAGGGACCTGATCTATGGAGAGGTGGCTGGGGATAGAAGTGAGCAGAGGAGAGGACGGGAGAAGCAGAAATGCTTCTGGTAGCAGCGCTGACTTTGCTGATTGAAAATGCCCTTTGAACTACAGGTTGAGCTGATGCTCTGCCAAGAAGCTGCTTTTCCATGTGGTCCGTTTCCTTTGGCATGAGACTGTGAGGCAGGATGGAACAGCCATCTGGGTGATGTCCCAGAAGGAGCAAATGGCACAGCAGGATTGGCAGCCAACCAGGCAGCGGCTGAAGAGCTTCTGTTCCATGAGGAACACAGAGTCACAGCATTGCCTGGACTGGAAAGGACCTCTTAAAGGTCCTTAACCTCACACTGCCAAGTCCCCTATGACTAACCCATGTCCCTCAGCACTGTGTCTGCAAGACTCTTCAATCCCTCCAGGGATGGGGACTCCACCACTGCCCTGGGCAACCCCTTCCAATGCCTCAGAACCCTTTCAGCAAAGAAATTCTTCCTCACATCCCATCTCAACTGCCCTGGGCACAACAATTTCCTCTTGTCCTGTCCCTTGCTCCTTGGTTGAACAGACCCACCCCCACCTCTCTCCACCCTCCTTTCAGGCAGCTGGATTCAAAGGCAGAAGGAGCGTGGACTGATTTGGGTGATTTTAGAACAATAACAGTGAGACTTAGTGCCTGTCTTATGGGGAAAGAAGTGCCTGCCTTCAGTTGGCTTAGGAAAGCGTGGTGATTTCTGGGACCTACAGGAAATGTTTGGTGACAATAGGTGGGGTGACCCTAAGAAGTGCTGTGGGCAGCAGTGGCATGTGTGGGCACGTTTGTGGTGCTCTGTGGGATCCGAAGTGTTGCCACCTCTAGCTCAGTGGTAGGGGAGGAAAAGAACGGAGAAAATTGGGCTTTTTAAAACACTTGGAGACCCAAGCTTGCAAGGCTTAGCATGATGTTCTTTGCTGAGAGCTAGAATTAGAAATGAGCCTCTGAAAGAGAAGCAGTTGGGGTATACGTGTGCTTTGTGGGGAGGAGCAGTCCCCGTGCTGTGTGCTTCTGCTTAGCAGCCAGCTCATTTCGTCTCCCCCGCCGGGAGGTTTTGGTGTGCATGGCAGAGAAAAAGGGGAGTCTCAGAAACCTTGATTTGTTTTGTTCTCAAACCACAAGAATCCAGTTGACAGGAACGGAGGAGGAGTTGCATTGATTAAATGTGAGCTTCCCTCGTCAGAAGGAGCAGGAATCAGCCACGTGGGCTGGGCAGTGATTGCGGCGTTGGCTCTGGTGATGGAGGAACAAAGCTGGCTTCAAGGCTTGGGTCACGCTGGCCCTCAGCATTCACAGTGCAGCACTTGCTTCTGTTTGCCCTGCCTTGCTTGACTTAAGGAATTGGGGAATTTGAATATGTGCAATTAGGAACTGCATTTAGTCTGTAGTTTCTTTCTGTGACCTTTTTATTGAACCTCATGGATATGTTTTGCTTGTATTTTAATGAATAAAAAAGCCATATGTGGTGAAGACACTCAGATAATCCGTGCAACAATATCAGCTCTCGGCTGCTCCAGGTGCTGTCATTAGATCTGTCTCTCAGAGGTACAAATACTGGTGTTTTAAGAAATTGCTGCTGATTTAAGCACCTGGACAAGCCTTTTCTCCACACTTGGGCACATGGCAAACTAAAAAAGAAGCTGGCCCTCAGCTTTTTGTATTCAGGGGCGCACGTGTGTGTGCATAATTCATGTGGGCCACGCAATATTGCAGGTTCTCTGCTGTTTGGGGGCTTCCGAAGAGTGAAAAATGCTGATAATGTGTCTGTTACTGGTTGGGTACAACTGTAAGGAGTCAAAGGTACCATTCAGAGAAAGGGTAGATGACTGGATTTGTGAGATTAGAGATGAGAACAGGTCTTTGTTCTCAAACAAGAACAACACCACTGTGTGTTTCCCCATGAAATACTGTTTCAAAGCTTTCAACCGCTGTAGGTAGTCATTATGGTTATTTAATGCTCAGCTGAGATTACACAACAAGGAAGATTAGAGCTTTCTGAAATGTTTTTGGCCTACAAAAAATGTGCTGACATGTACAGCGTTCCTCATCTTGATATGATTGTGGTCAACCTCAGCACATGACTTTGGCTCAGAATTGATCCTGCTGCAGGGGCTGGGCTGCGCAGCTCAGCAGCAAGAGTGTTCCTCTGGAGTACAGAAGATCTGCTTGCTGCTGCTTTATCCACATCATAGGATTTAAAACCACATTTCTCATGAACATTTCCTAACTACCAGGCTGGGGAAGGGTGTTCTGCTGGTTTTGGCAGCTTGTAGCCCTCCTTCAGCATCTTTGCTTTTCTCGTAGTTGCGCTTCTGAATTTGACCACAAAATCTGCCTGTGCTGCTTCCGTGAGCGTAGAATTAAATGGGGTTACTTCAGAAATGCATTTGGGTTGCTTTAGAATCCTACTGGGAATTAAAAGCTTGAACTGCTGCTGTGGGTGGATAAATAAAAGACCAGAAAGCTGCTTGTTGATTTCCCAATTTCGGTGACTCTGAACCAAAAAAAAGACAAGTGAAGCTGTACAAATTACACGGTGCTAAACTCGCTGCAAGCTGCTCCAGCACCTGAGTGTCCCTCATGATGCTCACAACATGGAAATGGGGCAATGCTTGAGGGCAGTGGCAGTGTCTGCTGCTGTCCCCTGCCCTGTGTCCTGTGAAAAATACCATAGGATTGGGAAAAATAGGTTGGCAACTTAGTTACAGTAGATTGTCATTTTATATTTTCCTAATAGGGATATTAGGAAGAGGAAGATACAGTTTCTGAGGCTGGAATTTCTAGAGTTAAGTATGCTATTCCTATTTAATGTGACAAGGATTTAGCCACTAACTTTTTTAGATTGCTTTTTTCCAAAATCCTAGCTCTTATTTAATTAATGTTTTTTTTTTTCCCTTTTTGAATGAGGTTGCACAGCCTCAAGGTTTAGTGAAGACTTGTTCCTCAGAAACTGAGGTGCTAAGTTTTGAGGATCTCTGTAATTTGCAAGCCACAGGCAGTTGACAAACGTTTTGGTCTGTTTGTGCTTTTGGTTTCTGTTTGATACCAGTTATCCCAGAGAAGAGTCCAGGGTTCAGGACAGCTCCATCCACCTGGAATAATCCTGACTGCACTGATATATCCCGTGTAAATTGGGCTAAATCCTGTGATTTCTGCATGTTGGGAATGCCTCAGCGGGGCTGAGATAAGGTTACAGTAAAGAGAAGGCAAATACACACTCAGATTTTGAAATAATGGGCTCCCTGGAGATACTCAAGGTAGTAGTGTGGGGAAATGCAAAGCTACCAGACAGGAAGGAATCTCTTATTGATCCTTGAAAAATATGGCTTGTTTGGATGTCTTTGTTGCTATGAGAAAAATGTTATTGGAGAAGTTGGTCACACAGTGCCTTGGCTTAAATAGCCAAGTCCAAAATATCTGACTTATGTAGACAGTCAGCTAAGAGATGTAACAGTATTCCAGCTCCTAATCATCTTCTGCTAGCAGGGTAAGGTAGGAATGTGTGCCTTCAGAGCTGATGTTTGTAATTGATATGGCCCTTGTGCTTACAGAATGGACTCAATGCTCTGCACCTGGCGGCTAAAGAAGGCCACGTGGGACTGGTACAGGAGCTGTTGGAGAGAGGATCAGCTGTGGATTCTGCCACCAAGGTAATTCACACGTGTCTGTAAATTTATTCACAGAAAGAAAAAGTCAAAATATGTCAGAGAAATTGAGGAAAAAAATATATTGAAGTACCAAACTGGAAAATAATCTAAATACCCCACTGGTATTTCAAATGTTGTTTCTCTTATGGCCTGTGAGCCTATTGCAGCTCATCAGTAGTAAATGAAGAGGGAGAGGTTATTATTTGTACAGTCTGTTACAGGGCAAGCATTAAAAGGTTTTAGCAGTGCTGGGTTTGTCACGATTTCCAGTGATAGGTCCCCATTACACAGAGAGTGAACATAGCTCAAAATAGTAGAATTTTTTTTTTTTAAATCTCTAAAAATTGGTAGTTGGCTGTATCGTATCCAGAGCCTTTTCACTCAGGGGCACAATGGAAAAATCCAACCTGTGTGATAAGTTCTTTTGCTTTCAGCCTTTCCACGTTTCTGTCCAAAACATTCAATTGATGTGTTATTTGTTTGTGAGTGGTAAATTCCTTGTGATGGGCCAGGTTTGTTGGCTGGAAGGATGTAATGCTGGATTCCTTGTGTCTAGGTTGGCTGGCTGTGCTCAGCCTTTGCATTTACTTATCAACACTGTGTCCCTGTGGCTCTCTCTTCTTATTTTGGTGATTTCTGATGCACAGGACCTCCCTCAAGGTTAACAGTCCTTGCTTCAGAGAGCTTCTGGCTGAACTTGTGATTTCCATCATTGATGGAAAAACAAAAGTTCCCTCCTTCAAAGACAACTTTAACTCACCCCTCAGTGAAGCTGTTGGTAGAACCACCAGGTTCTAGATAAGACTTAGGGTTTTTGTAAACCTTTATTCTTTAATAAAAACACTTAAATATTGCTCCCAGGATGAGAAAGTGGCCTGGAAATAATACAAGGCTCTTAAAAAAGCAGTGGTCTGCTGTACTGCTGCTGCTTTGTAAGAGATGATTTCTGTCGTGCAGTGCATTTCTTAACTTGAAGTTAATGTCTTTCAAAAGTCTTATGCAAATTAAAGAGGTAAAAAAAAAAGATTTCTGTGTTTGCAAGAGTGATTTCTGTTCCTTAACAGTCAGTTCTTCCTTTTGGGTCTTGTACTGGGAAATCTCCTTATATATGTGATCGACAGCTTGAATTTTAGGACTTGTAGATTTCAGCTGCCTTCTCCAGGGCATGATCTCTGGACCTGAGTGAAAAAATCTTTTAGCCTGTACTAAACTTTACCCAGAAGTTTGTCCTGTGCCCCAATCCCATTCCATAATTTCACTCTAAAGTTGTGATACAGTGTTAGGGTTACACAACCACTCAAGAAATCCTCACGGCTGCCAATGCCAGTTCTGTCCCCTGTGATGTTCATGGAACATCATGGAACTGTCAGGTAAAATTGTACTCAAAAAAAATGCACGTTGTGAAGAACTGCTGGTTGGAATTATTCCTGGAGAAGGGTAATACCTTTCATTTTTTTCCCTCCCCCTGTGACAGAAAGGAAATACAGCCCTGCACATTGCATCCTTAGCAGGACAAGCTGAAGTGGTCAAGGTTCTGGTTAAGGAAGGAGCCAATATTAATGCACAATCTCAGGTATGATGCTGTTTTCCCTTTTCTTTTCTAAAAGTGACACTTTATAAGATAGATCTGAGATGTTAGGCAGTGATTCCAGATGACCAAGCCTGACAGATCAATCAAATTGGGGCTTACATAGCAGTCACTGGTAAGTAGAATAACAATAAATAACAAATTGAAGTCATTATGTACTCATTGTGTGATACAGGAACTCGCATTGTTGTTGATTCAAATCTTTTAGGAATTCCTGGTGTGCTTTAATAAACGGTTTCAGAAATTTTCCAAAGTGAAGAAATGCTACATCACATGTTTGAGTTGAATTTGGTAAGCAGTAATGAGGAAGATAATTTTTCAAAGCCTTGATATATACAATTGCTTTTTGTGGTTATTTGTTGGCTAAAAATTTGCAGATCTCTTACTCCAGATTTCTGAACTCGTTCTTTACGTGAACAGAAAGTATTTAAATCAAAAGCTTGGATTGTACATTTGAATGGGGGGAATTTGCCTTGTCCTGGCAGGCAAACCAGCTGTAAAAACATCCCTGGTATTTCCACTGACATGAAGCTTCTCTGCTCTTCCAAAATGTACCGGAGACTGCGGTGATGTTGCAGAGACTGAGCAGTGAGCAGTTCTTCTCTCCCTGGTGGGATTTCAGAGCTGTAAACAGGATGCACTAGATTAACAGTGAAACAACATACTGCAAACTTTCTCCTCTGCCCTGCCAAACACAGGCACTATTAGCACTGTAGATTAATTGACCAAGTTCTCCTAACACGTGTTGAGATACTGTCATGGTTTAACCCAGCCGGCACCCAAACACCACACAGCTGCTCGCTCACTCTCCCCCGCCCTGGGGAATAAGGGAGAAGATTGGAGGGGTAAAGGTAAGGAGACTTGTAGGTTGAGATAAAAACCATTTAATAAGTGAAATAAAATAAAATAAATAAAAATAAAAATGGTAATAATAGAATATACAAATGAGGGATGTGCAGTGCAGTTGCTCACCACCTGTGACTAATGCTCAGTCCATTCCCAGCTAGCGATCCCAAAGAAGAGAACATCCCAAAAGCACAATCCTGGAAGAGAGAGGGTGAGCATTCTAGCCAGCCCTCATTGATACACTGACCATGACATGATACAGTATGGGGTATCCCACAGGCATATCCACATGCCAGTTTGCATCTGTTGCTCTGGCCATGCTCCCTCCTGCCTGCACATGAGCAAAGCATGGGAAATTGGGAAGTCCTTGATTTCTTAGCAGCAACTAAAAAATCAGTGTATTATCAACATTCTTCCCATACAAATCCCAGACACAGCACTGTTCTAGCTACTGAGGAGAAAGTTAGCTCTATCCCAACCAAAATACGGGCACTTACCTAATAGGTATTTCCTCTATAATATTTTCCTCTATTTAGAATTAGGAGCAATTTATTAAATAAAAAAGGTGTAGTGTTTGTAAATGCTGTCTTAACTATGGCAACTGCCTGTAGCTGTGAAGAGCTGAACAGATGGTGTAGATGAGAACTATATACGGAAAAGAAACCACATCTTTCTGAAGCATCTTCTCAGCTTGTGCCATTCTCAATCACTGAGGGAACTGAAGAGTGTTCACATGGAGTCCTAGAGCATCATTTAATGACCACAGATACCATTTTCGCAGTAAGCTGAGATGATGAGAAAAACAAGTCACGCTTCAAGGGGTGTGATTAATTGCAAATTAAATTTTCTTAGCACTTACTGTCTATAGGGCAGGATAATGGCCCTTAGCTTGATCTTGCTGGGCTCCTTGAGCAGAACTAACTTGGTTGAAGAGAATTTCAGGCAGCATAGCTGGGCTGGTGTGAGATGCTTTTTGCAATCCCCTTCTGTAGCAGGTTCCCTGATCATTAGGAACACAGACAAGTTTGTAAAAGGTTTTGATTTGTCATGAGTTCATCTGAAGTCTACCTAGCTCTGTGTCTGGGAAACTGGGACCTGGAGGGGTTTGGGGTTTTTTTTTGCAGGTTGATATTACAAATTTCTGATGGGCAGTGTAATGTAAGTAGAGAACAGGAGGTGAACAAATAGGTTTGTAAAATGAAGAGCTTTTTCTGTACCTTCATTACATTTTAAAAAAAGAGTGAGAAATGGAAAAGATCTTTTAAGCTTCCTGCCTCCAAGATTTTTAAAAATATTTTCTTTATTATTATTATGCTTTTTGCCTCAAAGCAACTGCTAAAGAGCTCTCTCAGGAAAACTGATGGTCAGTTACTCCCCATGCTCTACTTGCATTAAAGAGAAGAAATGTTGTAATTCCATTGCTCAAAAAATCTAGCAAACTCCTTTCGTAATGACCTAACTGGATGATTTCTTCATACATTTATCAGCCATTTCATGTGTATAAGATGATAATGTCTTTGATGTTAGGGTTCTGAGCACAGTAAGAGAAATAATTGTAAAAATGATGCTTTCATGAAGAGTTATCCCTCAAAAAGTCTTCTTAAAGGCTTTTCCTTATGCTGGAAAAATAAATGAAGCTTTCTAAATTAAAAAAACAAAACAACAACCAAAAAAAACCCACCACCCCAAAACCAAACACACACCAGAATTGGAAATTGCTTTCACAGGTATTATTTTATACAGTATTCTAGTTTTAAACACAATTGCTGTTAACACTGGATGTTCTGTGTAATGTACACAGACCTGTTAGCAGGTGTTTGCTACTCGAATTAATGGATTCATCTGATGGGAGATGTTTTTTCCCCAGTGCTGCTCACTGGTTGTCTCCAGACAGGATGAATTCCAACTGCTGTGATGTCTCCTGGATTTGTGCCACGTTGCTTTAATTAAACAAGTCCTGTTGACTTGAATGAATCATGTATTTCATAGAAAATAAATAAGTTAGGGGAAAAAAAAAAAAAGGGAAGAAAAACAGAAACCTCAAAATTAATAAAGAAAAGAAGATCAAGAAAGATTTCAGCATCTCTAACTGCAGCTGGTCAAAAAAGCAAAATATGAAGTTATGTAGAAAACAGAATGACTGAGCAGAAAATGCTTGAACACTGTAATGCTGAGTGGTTTTGTCAGGCACTGTCACTGATGAAAAGGTGAAGAGGAAAAAAATCATATCGGGAAAGACAAATTGAGAAAGTCAGAAATTAGCAAAAATACAAATCAAAGGTAAACTTGAGTTTAAAAGTGAGAAATGATTGAAATGCTCAGTTTTTCTTTCTTAGGTTTTCTCTCAGTTCCATTTTTAACGATAGATGCTGAATTGTCACTCTTAACTCTTTCATGGACAGTTGTTGGTGTTCAGGGTTCGTTTTTGTTACATCCTCTCCTTGGTGTCTCTGTTATTTCACACTTTATCTGTTCTAGGCCTTTGCTAAATGCCACTTGTTGGGAGTGATTTAATGCCAGTGAAGTGACTCAGGTTGCTCCAGAACTTCCTCTTTAAAGAACTGGTTATCTGACAAGGTCATTCTCATTTCCAGTCACGACAGCTTGCCATAGTGACAGCATTTCTTCACCGATGATAAACTGATGGATAAAAGAGTCTTTTCAGCTCCTGGTTGTTCACTTTGTCATTTTTCCTTTCCATTAAATTGCATAAAACCCCTGGCCTTCATCAAAACTTCCCACCAGTGCCATCTGAAACACCACTCCGATTTCCCAGTTCCTTGCAGCAATGAAATAACAGAATTCTCTCAGAAAATGCTATTAAAAACTTTGTAACCCCTGAGATGACGCTCCCCATCTGTGCTGCCCGAGACTTGTTAAGTGTTCAGGACTTTGGTTTTTATGGGTTTTGTTTTTCTATTACATTACTTTGCTTTGTCCTTTAGTTTCCCGTTGGCCTTCAGAGCTGTTATGTTGTTCATGTTTTCTTTTAAAAAGTCTGTTCCTTTTGAGCTAATAAGTCATCACTGCTATTTTTAGAAGAAGTAATTTCTATTTTGAGATGAAGCCTAATTGCACAGTGATTACTAATTGAGCAACTCGGCTTTCACCTGCATGGATATCATTTGAGAACTGACATCTTCCTTGAAGATCTTTCAGGCAAATGCTGAAATGAGGGCAAACCTAGAAATGGCCAGAGAGATCTAGAAGTTGCTGGTCTGTTTTTGGCATACCCCCAGCTAGGATTTGGCAATAGAATTGCCTTTTGCTACAAGTAGTGCTGGAGAAAATCTGTAAGGAGTGGCTGTAAAACATTGACTTGGTTGACTCTGCTCATAGTTGGGTGAGCAGATCTAGATACAGGTCATCGAGTGAAAGATTGATTGCTGCCATTTCTGCTCTTGATTTGACCATGATTTTTGGTTGTGTGTGGATCTGACCAAGATGCTCTCATTGATAATATGAAATCCTGTCTAGGGGCTGGATGGTACAAACTATAATGTGAAGTGGGTAACAGATCTCTTGGGGTTGGTCCAGGCTGTTCCTTTGAGCTTTGATGACATTTCCTTGCAGAGCAGAACAAGGTCATCCCCTGGATTGATGTGATCTTTTGCAATATGTACTCCCTTGTGTGGGTGATCCTGCAGGTACTTCTGGATTTCAATGGGGAATTCAGAAACAGTCCTCAGGGGACACTGAAATGTTACATTATGCAGCACCGTGGAAGTGGCATTGGCCACTTAGTGCTCTCTCTGACACACACCCCCCATCACACCCTCCCACTTGAGCACAGTGGTGTCCTCCTTTCACAGCTGGATGGCTTCTTTACCCCAGGTCTATTCTGAGTGGCTGCTGGTGCATTAGAACAGTAACTTTTTTGTCATCTTCCTTTCAATGACTGTTTTTGCGACACACTAGGAATTCTTATGCCTGTTCTTGATCATTTTTGCCCAGATGGAAGAAGCATCACTAGATTTAGTCAGTCCAACCCTTCCCTTGGATAAATTACTGTTTCTCTTTCTTGCTTTCTCTTAAAGTCAGATTGGATCATCTGACTAGTGTGTTGGCATCAGAGATGTCCGATAACTGGAATATTAGCCTGACAAATGCAACAACACCCCTAGTGCAATGATCTTCATAACCGAGTCTACCTGTCCACTGTCCCCTGCAGTAATGGTGCTGAGCTCTTCTGACCACACGTACCTTACAGAATGGATCCATCCTGACCTCCTTCCATTCCAAACAAGGTCAGAACAAGTTAGCCTCCTGCAAAGAGCTGTGCCTCCTAGCATGAGATGATGTGGCAAATGTCAAGTGACTGAGGTACAAAGAGCTGAGAAGGAAGAGACAAAATAAGGAACTATGATTGACTCCTGTGCAGTAACTGCAAGGGAACTATCACATCCTGGAGTCACCTAATAAAGAAATGATTCCCTTCAATTTTGAAATGTCTGAGGCAGAGTTTAGACCAGAATGTGCTCCTGGTTAGCTGCCGAGGTTGTGCTTTGACCCCTGCTTCATCCAGGGGCCCTCGCAAAAGGAGGAGCTGCTGTTTAATCACCAGATTATTTAAAGTGACCCAGATACAGAAAGCAAGGATTACATAAATCAGTCCTCCCCCAAGCTGATCTTGTTATTTAAAAGCCCTCTGGTTTCCTTTCCTCTGTATCCTTCTCTAAGCTCATTGCAAACACATTAGCTGAGACACGTTTATGTTTAAATTTGCCCCCGTTATGGTCACCACTTTCTGTTTCAACACGGAGAAGATGCTGTTGTGACTGCTGGACTGTTGGTATCCAGGTTGTTTATCAGACTGAAGCTCAATCCTTAGAGCAGCACAAAACTTCCAGCCTCACTGTGCTTTCCCAAGAGTGAGGGCTGCGAGAGCTTGTTGGATGTCCATATTCAGTGCTACCACAAAAGCAGAGGGAGGATTTATGTGATCCTGAGAGAAGAGATCAGCTTGTCTCTCGCAGGATGCCCTGGGATTTGCTTCACCAGAGATTGCTCTCCCCACGGTTTGTAAAGATAATCTTACCTACAGAATGGAGCATATTTTGCAGAGTATTTACTACTCCATTATGACAGAAGGTTTTAATTCTACCAACTGGGCTTTCTGCTTTTATAGCAGTATAATTAAGGAGCCAGATTTTTAGCTGCTGTGTATCAGCAGGAGTCATTTAGCTGCAGTTCATCATTGCTAATGTAATAAAGGATCAGGCCCATTATCTCTTCACTGGAGAGGGGAAAAATAAAAGGGAAGAAATGCTTTCTGGGGGATTATATGGCTTTTGAGAGATGTAAACAGAAGTAATACATGAAGAAAAATGAAAGAAGAGATATAGTTATTCATCCTGACTTAAACTAGTCAAAGTTTGAGCTGCTTCTCTCAAGTGATTTTTAGTTAATGACAAACAACATTTATCCCTGATTTTGAAGTATGGTGTCAGGCAACCCTGGAAGTGGAGTGGTGTGGGATGCTGAAGCGGTGCTTACAGATGGACAGAGAATTTCAGGTTAACAGGGTGTGAGCATAATATAATGATTGTCAATAGCAGCACATTCATGTGGGACTTCCCTCTTCCCCTAAATAATTCCTATAGTTACAGGAGAAATAACCCGATGAGGATGCCCAGTGTGTGGTGCCACCTGCAGAAGCAGCAGCGTGGTGATGTAGAGATCTGGGACTGGTTGGCTTTCTCTTGAAAGCTGTTCTGAGTATCATGAACTGATAAAGACCAAAACCAGTTTGATGTCTGTCTCTGGGATCCCAGCTGCAGCCATAAAATTAACTGAATGTGTCAGGATCTGAACCAAAAAAGACTGAAAACTGAAAATATTTACAACCTACATCTTAGGCTATTTTGTTACCTTGCGGTGTTGGTTAAAGTGCTATAAAGGGACTGATGGTCTAGGTCAAAAAGACTTTAATTTAAACAAATAGTGAGGTTTTTTTCAGCTAATAATATGATAAATAGCCTGTAATGTTTATTCTTAAAAAGCATAAACTTTAGGAGCCTTCAATAAACCAACGGCCAGCAGGGTAAGGGCTCAGCAGACCAACGTGCCATGTTTCACCTACTGCAGTGACACACTCTGCGACGATAAGAACCAGGCAGTGGAAATCTTACCCTCCTATATTTATGTGAGTGTAGATAGAACTAAGTCACAACCAAATACTCAACAAGCATTTTATTTATAATTTTAGTGCAACATTGTCTTTCTTCCAGCCCTCAGCCATACACATCAAATAAATGGTTATTTTCAGTACTGCTTTTCCATTGGAAGGCAAACCCCAAATGCTGTTTTAGACCACTGCCTAGAATTCAAACATGAGACGGCCCCAGCAAAGCTTTTGGGCCCTAACCTGTGTATCAAGGTTATGTTTTCTTGTGCATGACTAATCTGTTCTCTTCCCATTATTCTTCATCAACTCAGCGTCTATTACAGGTTCCCTCTTGGTAAAAATGACATTTGCAAGGCACAGAACATCTTGATTTCTGCCTGGCTGTGTGTCAAGCTCTGTTGCTGTTCTCGTAGAGAAAACCGTGATATTTGAAGCTGTTAAAATAGAATGTTTGTGCTCTTTAAATTTGGTGTCTGAGCTGGGAAGTGACTTGCAGTAAAATACACTTCCCGAGAGAGGGGTGAGGCAGCAGCTGTCATCTGCGTGGTGCTGCAGTTGGGGTTCTGCATCATCTCTCACAAATGAAGTTAGCAGGTTCATCACAGACGCAGAGAACATCATTTTTCCACAGGCTTTGTAATTACTGCAGTGGTGTAAGTCTAGAGTGGAAAAGGCTATTTATAATACTAGGGAATTAGTGAGACAGCTGAAGGGGTGGTACTATTTTCAGAGTAGATTACTGCGTCACTACATTTTTAAAATTTATTTCTTACAAATGAGTTTTATGACCTGTCATCTCAAGGAAATGTTCTTTCATTGGTTTTCTTCTTTAACCATTAAGCCCAATAAAGTAGAATGAGCAATCTTCCTAAATACAGTAATTCTGGCCTTTTCCCTGAATGCTTTTCTCAGCTTTAATCTTTACAGGCTCTGGGACCCTGGCCACGAAGATGATGGAAGGGCTGGAGCACCTCTTCTATGAGGACAGGCTGAGAGAGTTGGGGCTGTTCAGCCTGGAGAAGAGAAGGCTCCAGGGAGACCTTCTAGTGGCCTCCCAGTACCTG
This sequence comes from Antrostomus carolinensis, assembly GCF_000700745.2. Taxonomy (NCBI): domain Eukaryota; kingdom Metazoa; phylum Chordata; class Aves; order Caprimulgiformes; family Caprimulgidae; genus Antrostomus; species Antrostomus carolinensis. Next base: position 13,536 of record NW_010293357.1, read on the forward strand.
AAGGGGCTCCAGGAAGGCAGGGGAGGGACTTTGGCCAAGGGCAGGGAGTGACAGAACAAGGGGTGATGGCTTGAAAGTGGAAGAGGGCAAGTTAGATTAGATATTAGGAAGAAATTCTTTATTGTGAGGAACAGGTTGCCCAGAGAAGCTGTGGCTGCTCCTCCCTGGAAGTGTTGAAGGCCAGGTTGGTTGAGGCTTTGAGCAACCTGGTCTAGTGGAAGGTGTCCCTGCTGATGGCAGGGGGGTTGGAACTAGATGAGCTTTGAGGTCCCTTCCAACCCAAACCAGTTTGTGATTCTGTGAATAATTCTCAGCTCGTCCGTGTGTCATTCTTTTAACTAGCACTTTGTAGCTTTCTTATAAAAGGAAATTTCCCAGGAAAAGCAATTTATACTAATGTGCTGCTCATTTTAAAACATGGAGGAAAGAGTTTGGTCAGAAAACAGAAGGTGCTTTCATCAATATGAATAATTCTCAGCTCTCAAATGCTTACATCTTGTCTGTGTGTCATTCTTTTTACTAGCACTTTCTATCTTTGGTATAAAAGGAAATGATATCCCAGGAAAAGGAGTTTATACTAATGTGCTGCTCCTTGTGAAACATGGAGGAAAGAGTCTGGTCAGAAAACAGAAGGTGCTTTCATCAATACCAGAAGTGCACAATATTTAATGTAGCTGGTTACTGACCTAGCCAAAAGATGGTTTTACTGAATGTCTTTGTCTCATCGTGTGGATACAGGACAAAACAAAAGCTGCCTCCACAGAGGTGCTGTCAGCATCACAGCCCTGCAGGCAGCGGGGCAGGAGGTCAAGGAGGGACCAGTGTGCACTTTCTGCCTCACTCTCTCAAGGCTGAGCCAGATGTGAAGCTGGAGCAAATCACTTTTCTCAGAAGAAGGAAAGAATCTTGAATTGAATTATGTTTCTCAAAGGCACCATCTGTTTTTTGCACTGGTGTTGGTTCAGCGCTTCTCCTTCTGGTTGCAGTTGAATGAAACTCCCTATTAGGCTCCCTAGGAGAACACACAGAAATATCAGACTGCCTTCTGAGTATTGCAGTGGTACATTTTACATAGGTAAGGTCTTCTTACGATAAATCATTTAAAGATAAAATCAAGCAGCATGCAGGTAGAACGTGTCACACCTTGGCAGCGCTGATCTGAATGCTTGGTAAGCACTACAGGCTCACTGGAGAAAAAAGGGAGGTAGTTTTCCAGGAGTTTTGGATGTTTTCAGCTTGTGCAAGCCTGCTAAAATACATCAGTTTAAATACAGTTGTTAACTAAAAAAATAAAATCAATCTGAAATGTTTTTAAGTGTCTATAATATTATACAGTTAAACAGTATTTAGAGTTCCAGTTCTGACAGCAACATGTTATTTTTCTTCATTTTCAGTTATAGAGGTAAATAAAGGGCAGTTTCCTTCTACCCACCTTTGCATTCCCACTTTCATGCTGCTTAGGCTGTCAGTTGAGCAGGGTGGGCTCTCAATTCTAATATTCTCCATCTTTCTTTGATGTAGCCCACTTTCCCTTGACTATGGCAAGGTGAGACTCCTTAGGCAACTTAGAATGAAATGCTGTGAATTTTCCTTTAGCATATCTTCACAAATTTGAGAATTGCTTGAACATAAATATACACGTAGTAGTCCTAATATTTGAGATTTTTTTTTCTTGAAAAAGAAGATGAATTATGTGATTGTTTTATGGAAAACATATTTCAATGGAAAATAAAGGAATGTAAATAACTGGTAAAGTTATGCTTATATAAATAAACTTGCAGATTTTGATGTAATCTAGCAAAAAAAAAAAAAAGGTAGTTTTAGAAGTTCAAGTACATACCTTGATCTATCCTTAATTCAGCCTTTTAGGCAGAGAATCTCTTCTGCTAAGATAAAATCCTCTTATGGAGAGTTTATTTTTAGACTGGCTGAAAATAATGCTCTGAGCATGATGCACAACAAAGTTCCCAGAATTGTGATGGTGTTGATTCTGTAAAGATGCGTGTTCTTAATTCAGCTTGCAGTGTTAACACTCATTTGGAACTGTCGCATTTGATTTATTACAATTAATTAATTGCTTGGATTGTTAGAGGATTTTTTTACTGAATCCCAGAATAGCTGAGGTCACCATTCAGTGTATGTCACTGAATAAGCCGAGGTCACCTTGTCCAGCCCCCCTGCTCAAGCAGGGCCACCCACAGCAGGCTGCCCAGAACCACATAGAATCATAGACTCACAAAATGGTTTGGGTTGGAAGGGACCTTAAAGCTCATCCAGTCCCAACCCCCCTGCCAGCAGCAGGGACACCTTCCACTAGACCAGGTTGCTCAAAGCCTCATCCAGCCTGGCCTTCAACACTTCCAGGGAGGAGCAGCCACAACTTCCTTGGGCAACCTGGGCCACTGTCTCACCACCCTCACAGGAAAGAATTTCTTCCTCAGATGTAAAAAAGACACATCCACGTGGCTTTTGAATATTTCCAAGGATGGAGACTGCACAACCTCTCTGGGCAGCCTCTGCCAGTGCTCAGTCATCCTTACAGGAAAAAAGTGTTTCCTGATGTTCCGAGGGACCCTCCTGTGTTTCATTTTGTGCTCGTTGCCTCTGGTCCTTTTCCTTCCCAGCATAACATTCTCCTGTTCAAGAGAGAATTTCTCTGGAGCCTGAGATAAAGGCAAACAAGCAAGTCCATGTAGAGTTACCTTCTTTGAACTGTTAAGGTGAGATGGAGATGTGGCTGGTTTAGGCTAATGTCTGGGAAAAAATGGGGAGAACGGGGAGATGACTTGTATGTCACTGAATAAAAGTTTCAGTCAGGAACTTGCCACTCTTGTTGACATTGAGCAATATTCTGAAGAGCAGGAAAAAACCCTGTAACAGTTACTGAACTAAAGGTCCCAGAAAGGATAGTGATCTTACTGTCAAAAATGATAATTTTAACACAAGACCATAAATCAGAAGATTTTATAATCCATGTGAGCTGTTTCGTGAGTCATCTAAGTTTATCTCACCCTTGTCTGATCCTTTGTGCTGGTATCTGTTCCTTTTCAGGCCTGGCTTAAATTCTAACAAGCAGAAAGAACAGGAGGCACAGGGAGGAGGACAGAGCAGTTTCACAAAGGCTTCTCCTAGGTTAAGTCCCAGGTCCTACCAAGGAAACTCTAGTGTGACCCAAAGGAAACTGAGCTTTTATATGAGCAGTATTTGGTGCGCAGAATCTTCTCTGAAGGATGCTTGAGAAGTGCAGTTTGCAGAGTTTTAGTAAAGGTTGCAGAAAAAACCTAACTAATTTGATTTTCACTGGTGACTTTGAGAAAACAACTTTTTCATTTCCATGATATGAAGCACAGTGAGGGGAAGGAGGCTGCCAAGGTGCCAAACCCAAAACCCCTGCAGTGAAATGGAGAGGCAGAAGCTGTAACGGCTCTGGGTCGGGCAATCAGCTGATTGTGTTGACCTTCTGACTGGTAAATATGTCTTGAAGAGTAAGTAGGAACGAGCACTTGCTGTATGTCAACAATTGCATTAGATCTCAGCTGTCTCCTCTTCCCTGGTAATCTCAGTGATCTTCTAGTACAGTCTTAAACAATTCCTGGAGGCCTTTAAAATAAAATACGTGTCTTCATCTGGGTTTATCTTGAGCTGTTTAATCACAGGATCTGTTGCTGACTTTCCTGTGTGTTCTTAAAAGAGGCAAACAGAGGGAAGAGATGAGAGATCTCTATTTTCTCTCTTTTCCTTATCTGTATGAATATATATATATATGGCTGTATCTATAGATACTGTAGGTATTTAGACCCTAAAGGCTTGATCTTCACGATCAAGCAGGAGTAGGCGAGTCATTCAAACATCCTGGCTACTAAGCAGGGTTTGGAAGATGTGTGTTTCTGATCTTTTGGTGCTGCAGGCAGAGAGTGTGGTTCCTTGAAAGCCTGCCATAAAATAAAGCTCAACCAAGCTCTGGAACTGTTTGTATGATTTTCTAAATGCTCTAATAATCCCTCTGCTTCTTCAGACTGTGTTCTTCATTAGGGCTCGGGCAACATTTAATGATACAAATTCTGAGTCATATATACACTTGCCAATTTGCATTAATAGCTTGAAGAATCATTGAGAGCTACTCATTTTCTCAAATTAGCAAGTAAATCAGTGAGTGTAGTAGAAAGAATGGGGTATGAAATATCCTCTATTTGTTTAGCGTTAATTTTTCATTATAACTTTGTATTATAGCAGTAAACATCTTGCAGTGTACATTTGTGAGGATAATGGAATCTGAGTGCTCTGTCCTCACTACAAGTACTCTGATGAAATCATTGTTTGAAAATGAATGCTACGTATCATTACAAAATTAAATTATATCTTTCAGATGATGCACAACATCTAAACATACACACCTAACGTAATTACACAGCTGGGCTTTAAGGAAAAGCAAAATAAAGTGCATTTCTCCTTTTCCAGGTCACATTTATATGCCACAATCAGTATTTTTACTTAAATTCTGGACTGTTTTTATACAGCATGGGCTCATAAGATGAAGGAAAACTTACTGAAATAAAGATTTCCCACCCTTGACCCAATAAACCCTTTGTATCCCCTTCGACACACTACAGCCAGGAGGGGAGAGGTCAGTTTCCTTTGCAATACATCCGTGAAGAATCATCAACCACAATGTCATGGATTCGGTAGAAGACATGTTGGGGAAAGAATAATAGTCTAGAGAAAATGTGTTTTCTTCAGTTGAAGGGATTTGGGATCTTAAGCTTGGAAATATTTCTAGAAGCAGAAGAGAGAAGCCAAGTCTTGGCATGTAGCTCTTGGAAACTAAAAGGTGGGAAGCTGGGAAGGGGATTTTAGATGAAGAGAAGTGAAAGAAATAAAGGGAAATATATAAACAAAGGGAATATGCTCTTGTTGTGGGTGTTCCCATTTAACAGCAGGCCTGGCTCAGAGAGACAGAAACTTGCTGTAGAGGATGCAGACAGACAGACAGACACACCAGGGACACTGTGCAGGATGGCAGGAGGGGTGGGAGCCCTGGGGTCCAGCGCAGAACCGAGAAGGCAGAGCTCCCACAGGGCTAACAGGTAATCCCACTGGGCAGAGCTCTGCCAAGGAGAGCGCTCATGCTGGGGATCCAGAAATAGGAGCTTTCTGGCCAAGAGCCAGGAGTGCTGAGGTCAGGGACGCTGCAATTAGACGCTCTGGAACCAGTTCTTCGCTGAGGAAGCAGACTTCACCCTGCCAGCCCAGAAAAGCGGGCTCGACCTTGCCAGGGGAGAAATTTAGGGGAAGCTTCTTCAGTCTGTCTGGTACAGGCAGTTTTGCATATAGACCTTGGTAAGCTGTTGCAGTTTCCCAAATAAGCCAGATTTTAAGAAAATATGTACAGTAGTTTTAAACTAGAAATAAGGCTTGAAAGGAAAAAAAAAAAAAGCTATGATTTTATGTGCAATAATTTCCTCACTCCCAATTGCTGCAGTTTCAGGTGTGATTGTAGCACATACGGAGGACATCGTTGATACAACGGGTGCTCTTCTGGATCTCTGTGTGGAAACGCACGTTGTACTTCTTGGTACTAAATGGTCATGAAGTCACCTCTGTATTGTTCATGGTCCCTTAACCTAGGATTTATTGTTTCCATCCTGTTCCAGCACTAGGGACTTGAGTTGATTAAGGAAAGAAATAAGATTCTTCAAAGTTTTTGAGCAAATTGATTTACTCCGGCTTGAAAATTCTCCTGTTCCCTAAATTTATATTAGTCTGTGTGATCCTTGTATTCGTCCCTGTGATACTCAGTGCTAGAAGGATTTCACAAAGGGCACGTATTACCATTTAAAAACTAATACATTGCACTTAAATATTAAAAAAACTGGTGAGGTGGGTGGAAAATTCCAGTTGGTTCTACCTAATAGGTTGCCATTTTGGTTCTTTCCGGAGTGGGAAGGGAAACAGAACCAGTGAGCCAACTGGGTTACCTGCAGTTTTCTCTCCTCTAGTCTGTACAAGTGCAGCCCAGAGGAACCCAATCTGTTCCTGTTCCCCTGCCAGCTCGGTCCCCGTGCCTGGCCATCCCCTGCCCCTTCCTGATGACAGCTCAGCAGCCTTCCCTCGCTTTACGGCGCGGTCGCCTCGTGCGTGTTTCCAGCGCTCCGTCTGCTCTCAGCAGTGATTTGGGAGGAGGGAAACTGCCCATTGAAATGCCATGCAGCCTGCCCTTACTGTTAAGAGGCTTTTCTTGATGTCTAACCTCAATTTTTCTCCAGCCACCTTGGTAAACTATGCACTTTTCTACTTGTTTTTGTCATCACGAACGCGCAGAGCAGACCTGTCCTCCTCCTCTTTACAGACTGTTACCTTGTTTTCCTTCAGTTTCTCTTTCCAGACAGAATGACACAAGTTACTCATCTTTTCTCAAAGGAAAACAGCTTCCCCAGGGAGATCTATTTTTACTCCAGTGCAACGATTGTCTTGATTACAGCAGAATGAGCTCATTGAGCAGTGGCCCTCAGGTAGACCACTGTGACCTTCAGGTCCTTTTCTGCAGAGTTCTTCTCTAACTCATCATTCCATTTGCGTCCTTTGTTTTTCCCCGCAATAGTGAGCGGAGAAACTTGTATTTATCCTTACTAAATTGCTTTTCCAGCTCTTTTCTCCAAGGTAACAGGAACCTTTCTCATTGTGATCCTGTTGCGTGGTGGACTCGCAGACCATCTCGTTTGCGCTGTCGGTGGCTGTAACAAGAGCGTTCTCTTCCATCCTTCACCTCATTACTGAGGATATTGGCTAACACTGCCAAAGACAAAGGCTTTCCCTGTGCAGAGCCACTCAAAACACATCCCACAGTTCTGGAATTGAACTGCTCTTAACTATTCTCTGGCTGCTAGTTTTTAATTACCTGTCCCAAGATTGTTGCTGGAAGTGCCAGAACGTTGCACAAAGCAGTATTAAAAGACTTGCTCCAACATATGTCATATATATCATATGATATACACAACATAAATGGCATTTATTGCCTGAGCAGTCTTCTGCATTTGTAAATGCAGAGAGAGGTTGTTCTACATCCCTGTCAGATCTACAGTCAACTGTATTGTGACTGAAAAATGAGATTTCATTTAATTAGGAAATTACTGGAGTGTTTCCACAGCAGGTTTTCGAGAAAGAATAACTTTGGCTTCTTAGAAACAAGGTTCTTGGTTATCTCAGTATTTGCACAGGTATAAACACAAACTTATCATTTATTGTGACAGCAGGAAAGAGGAAAAAAAACCTAAAATGACATGTCTGCAGTCTGGTTTGTGGCTGGTGTTCTAGCTCACCGTGCCATTCCCGGGCAGAAGAATGTTTTCAGATGTATGGGTGATTATGTCCTCTTAAATTACATGGTAATCTACAGAATATTATGGAATTTTCTAAGGCTTTTTAGCAATCCTAAAAACTCTTGGAAGGAAGTTACTAATCAGGCAGACAGCTCACTTCCACACTTTAGCTAAATTTCTTTCTTTGCTTTATTTCATAAGGATTTTACAGCTAATTAGTTAAAACCGTGTGCATTAAAGTATTTTAATGGGAAGAAAGTACTTAAGTTTCTGATGAATGTGCCTGTAGTGTGATTAACTCAGAAGAATTTTTTTAAAGCCCTGTGTTATCCAGAGCAGATTTTTTTAAGGACTCTAGGACATTTTAATGAATGTTTATAATTAAATAATAGATGAACTTACGGTATGGTCAGAAATGCATTTGTTACTCTGCAGGGTTGAATTTCTTTATGTTAGATGATTTGCAATGTTTTATGTATTATAAAATAAAAAAGTGGTGTGTTAAGCCTTTGTCATTGCTGCTCAGCTTGTCATGAGGTATGGATTTATGGTCTCCAGGGGATGATGTCTTTGGTTAAGTTAATGTAATAAATGGAGGGAACTCTTGCTGTCCTGTCAGCTTTCATAAAACTTTATTGCCAGCTTCACAGTCCCTGAGCATTATCAGCAAGGAGTAGCTGTATTAATAATTAGCGTGTCCATTGCTTTCCTAAAATACCCATCAAAAGAAAATGAGTGTGAAAGCATAATAGAGTTTTGTGGGTTTAAATGGCATTAAACTGTACAGTATTAAGTTAAAAACAGAAAGTTGTTCTACTTGCATACTTAAAATATTTCAGTTAAAAAAGCACTAATGCATTTTTAGCTGTATATTTACTTGTGGTTCGTTATTCTTAGTGTATTCCATTTCCTTATCACAATATTTTCTCCTGTTTTCTCCTGTGTTCTTTCCAGAATGGCTTCACTCCTTTATATATGGCAGCTCAAGAGAACCACATTGAAGTGGTGAAATATCTCCTGGAGAATGGAGCCAACCAAAGCACAGCTACTGAGGTGAGGTATATTGTTCTTTTTTTTATTCACACTCTTATTATCCTTTGCCTTTATATTCAGATTGCTTGAAGTCAGAAGAGTTTTCAAATGGAGTATTTTGAGAACTTTCAGACTTTCATTTCACTGAGTGTATTTATGCATCTTATCCTTTTTTCCTACGTGTACAGAAGACAAGGGTGAACTGTTCTGGAAGTCCTGAAAAGGGATGAAATCCAGCCTGACAGTAGGGTGTCCACTGACTGTAGTGAGCCCAGGATTTTCACCTGCAGTTTGTGCTCAGTTCTCCTATGAGCTTCCTGGAAATTTTCCTGAAAAATGAATGAGGCTTTGAAGAGAGAGGTCCTTAGGGCTGCAGAAATTATAGGAGGCCGAGGTGGTATTGCCAGGGGAGTGGAGTACACAGCAGATCAATCACAGGCTAAGGGAAGAGGTACAACAGTTCGTTTGATCAGGTTCATATCTCTGACAAAGCCTGTGATAACTGAGGCATCTGGGAGTGCCATCACCTGAGCAGCAGGGCTGGCTCTGTGCTGCATTTTCATTTGCACTCTAAGATCTGGGCAAAAATTGGAATGCTATAGCATGTGTCTTCTACTCTTGGCTGTCTAAGGGGTCTTTTGGGGAAGGCAGTTTGGAGACTTGCTTCAGCTTCTTCCTCAGCTAGCTGAAAAGTGTGTGGAACATCATGTGAGTACCATCATTAGGACTGTGAGGACTGTGTTCAGAAGGGTGTCCATGCTGAGTGTAAAAACAGTTAGTACCAACAGTTGGTTGTTGATAAGCTTCATTTTAGGTTGGGTCTTGAGATTTTAAGTGTGTTCAGAATATTCTCTGCATAGAAAGAGTGAGAAACAGGGAAGTGCCCTCACAAAAGGGATGAGCAGAGCGGTGCTCCGTGGTGCTGCGTTCACAGAACAGTTCAGGTAGAAAGGGGCCTTAGGAGGTCACTTACTCCAGCCTCCTGCTCCTGTTCCCCTAAGTGAAGAGCAGCTGCACCTCCTTGACCAGCTCAGTTCCTCTGGTTCTGAGGCTTGTCTGTGACTTTGTGTAACCTATGAATATTCATTATTGTCTGTCATTAGCGTAAATTGGCAATTAAATGGCTAGCGAGGATCACATCAATGAGCTTGGGAAGGCAATGTGCTGTTTTCTCCTCTGACACTTTATTTCTGCTGCTTGGACCATGTGGTTATAAATATGCATTAATTGCTGGGTTCTGGATTTAACTGCAGTGCTGCAAACCTGCAGTAACTTCAGAGCCAGCAGGGCAGGCACCAGAGCGAGAAACAAGACTCCATCTCAAGAGGAACTGAATCATAAGAACTTAGTCGGCAAAGGAGAGGGTTTGAGGGCAATGGGGACACCTCCTGTGTGATGAAGACTGTGTTCATTGTTTCCTCCTTGTTCTCTTTCTGCCCAAGGGGGCTAGTGAACAGGCTCTGTGCTGCAAAGGGAGTCGCTTTCATGTTTGTTTGATGGTGCCGCGTGCAGCAGTCATAGGGAAGTTCCTCTCATGTCAGAGCTTTTCCCTGGTCTGTACAGAAACTCATCCCTTCTGGATTGCATTCACCAATGGGTGAATTTGAAAGGATGGTGCATTTATGCTCACTTTAAACCCAACTGCTGGTGTGAACAGCTGCTTTACTGTCCCTTCTTCCAACGGATACTGTACCACCTGGTGATATCCCCTAAAATAATCCCTTGGTGGCCTGCATGTGTGGTGATCACGTTACACAGCAGCTCTCTGAAGTATGAAATCCCGTGGGATTGCCAGGCAACGTGGCAGAAACACACTCCTTGTGAAGGAGCCGTGTGGAACTGTGGCTCTCCAGGAGCTTGGCCCGGCTCCAGCCCGTGGTCACCTGCTTGCAGCCCTTCTCCCAGGAACTTTTACTGACTGGGGTGATCAGGTGCACTGGAAATTCATTCATTAGTTTTACAGGATGGTTGTAATTAACGTGGTGTCTGCTGGCCTGCAGACATCCAGGCATCATTGGAATTCACAGTACAGTCTGATTAAAAAAAAGAGAAAGATGGGAGGGGAGAAAAAAAATCAAATGCCCTCCACTCTGAACCCCAATCCGCCTGTCTTCTGCCATCAGAGAGGTCAGTTCTCACTTCTGTAGCTTAGAAAGTAAAGGCTGTGCACCCCCTTTTTGCTTAATTAGGTAAGTTTTGGGTTTAGGCTGTGCCAAGATGATGGTTTTGGTGCTTTCAGTGTTACTGAAGGGTGGCCTGAGCCACTGTCGGCTTCCACACGGGCCTGGAGTTACGTCTCGTGAACAGAAAGAAGAAATGGTCCATTAAATAAGGTGGGATGGCAGCCTGAACTGAGGGTGCCACCAAAACACATGGAGAAGGTCCTTCTGTTTGGCATCAAAGATGGACTGTCCTCATGTGGGGAGGTGGGGAAGTGAAATGCTGTCTCCAGGCACCGGTCAGCCGTGCTTTCCAGAGGGAAGTGCAGGAAGAGTTGTGTCCTTTTAGAGGAGGATGGAAAAGAAAGTGGTGCAAATCAAATGAATGATCTTGTCTGAGAAGCCTTGACACTTGCACTGCATTTGGATGCACTTTGTTTTCTGTAGTGCTTGCGTATGTATTTATACAAAATGAGAGTAAGGACGAGCTGTTTCACAGGGGCCTCTAATCCAGGATTTGTTCTCATGTTGCCAGAGGCGATAGGCAAACGCATTAAACCATTTCAACACCTGATGTAGCCCCAATCTCAGAATTATCTTTACAGTTCAGCTGTTTCATCAGCTGTTCGCTCTTTTTTAATTCACTGTACAGGATTTAATCTCTGTTACAGGAGGAGACCACAGTAGTATCGCCGTTACAACGCACCTACCCACAGTGCTACGCAAAAGGGAGTGAAGGTTATTAGATTACTAAGGGGAAAAATTGCTTTGGCAATTCTTCAGATGTTTCTTTCAGCACATGTTAGCTCTCATTCCTTCCTAACTTGTCCTTTATGATTTTGTCATCTTTCCATATTCCCCTTCCAGATCAATTCTCTCTTGTTCCTATGGCTATTTTACAATGGATCTAAATCAGTTTTTTCACTTTCTGGCTACTATCAACTCTTTAGTTGATCCCTCCAACCTGGACATAGAAGACCTTTTTTTTATCCCCTTCCTTTTTCTCTCGTTATTATTCACCCTTCTGATCACCAGCTCAGTCAGAGAGCTGCCCTGTTCCTTGTGGCTCAGCTGCCCTGTTCCTTGTGGCTCAGCTGCCCTGTTCCTTGTGGCTCAGCTGCCCTCCCATCTAGCACGCGGTTCCAGCACACATGTGCTTGGGCAGCATGCAGGACTGCAGCTAGATTCAGTTTTGTAGTCAGGATACAAGCTGTGGGAGCAGGCAGTTCCTCAGCTGAGGAACCTCAGCAGGTCGTGAGCATGTGATGCATTTAAAAGCACTGGCAATCCAGGGCGTGTGTGGAGGAGCAAGACCATTAGAAAATAATTTTAAAACAAAGGTAAAACTATGAATGGAAAACAGAGAGATTTTTCTCACTTTATAATTCCAGAAAGTACAGACAATGGAATGTTTTCCTGCTTCAGATTAGAATAAATTTCTAGACATGATCTGACTTTCTCAAGTCCTAGTCCATCTGTAACTTAGAATGGGCAGGAGCAGCAACTGCATCCGAAGGCATGCTTTCTTTTCACAGAGATGTGAGATATTCAGAAACAGGTTCCCTGTATATTTTTCACGTCTACTTTGTTCAGTGCTCACTAGTCCTTACCACAGTATTGCTGAAAATATGCTTTGTGGCCCGTTTTAAGATGAGAAGTACATAAGAGAGATCCTGTAGAAGAATCCTTTGCTTGTACTTGACTAAAAAGCCTGTTGTTGAAGTGGAAAAAGCGTGCTTCTGAGATGTTTGAGATCATACCTGGGTTAAAATGTTGTGCCTCTGATGGCATTTCACTGGAGATGGTGGTGCAGAGGTAGGCTGGTAATGTGCTTATCCTATTTCTGTGCGTGAGGAGTGCCGTGCGCATCCCTGAAGCTGTACACCCTTCATCTTACTGACCACATCTTCTTTTCTCCTCTCCCCAGGACGGTTTCACTCCTCTAGCTGTTGCTCTGCAGCAAGGACACAACCAGGCAGTGGCAATCCTCCTGGAAAATGACACCAAGGGGAAGGTGAGGTTGCCAGCTCTGCACATCGCCGCCAGAAAAGACGACACCAAGTCGGCGGCGCTGCTGCTGCAGAACGACCACAATGCCGACGTGCAGTCCAAGGTAACGTGGTGCTGCCCTGCAGGTAACAGCCGCCAGCTTTGCTTCCTTCATCTTAGTGGTGAGAGGTAATTTCTTCTGTGGGGGAAGACAACTTGCTCGACCAGTATCACCAGTAACATCTCTGCTCTTGCAGTGTTTAGCTGCACAGTAATTACAGACTCCTTGTTTTCCTGCTTTTTAATGCTACCTCCTGTTGTGTTGGCAACCGGTTTTCTGTCTTTATTTTAAACTGGAAAGACACTGGAATAGAAGCAGAATTGCTGCCTTCCTATTAAAGAGGATACTGGTTTGTTGCCCATGGGAACTTAGGTTGTATTTAAAGTTTAATGCATGCTTGAATGGCTTTTCCCATAATTAACAGCATAACTTATTTCAAAAAGCAACATAGTTCTTCGTTTTGCCGCCAGTCTTTAATATTGTTCCTCTTCTTCCCAAACCACGCTGCATCAGATGATGGTGAATAGGACGACTGAGGTACCGAGATAAACAATTTTTAATTACTCTTTCTGTTGCTTTTAATTATTTTCTCTGCTCTGTGACCCTATTTCTTTATTATTTAGCGCTAAAAGTGAAGATAATGACTCTTTTTTAATACCTAGAAATTTGAGACTCAGCAAACCTGTTTTTATTCATCCTTTGTCATAGAATTTCTTTTTATTTGTGCCTCTGTTGAGGTAAACTTTGGAGAATTCACATCAGTTGAAAGAAGTCTGAAGCGAGTAGTGGAGCTAAGAGGCTAAAGCTCAATTTCATTAATTATGAACATGCACTCACTTGGCATAACTAAATTAAGGTGTCTGGCTCAGCCAGAATAATGGTAAAATTCATTTTCCTTTGTTTACAATAATAAATATAATCAAATCCTCCAAGGTAAAAGCTTGTGCAGAGCATGTGCTTATTTTTACCATTGTTCTTACTATAAAGTTTTGAAAAAAAAGTCCTTAAGGGGTTGCACATAATGAGAATTTACCTGCAGCTGATACTACATTTCTCATATGGATTCTGGAATTACCAGCTCTCCGATCACTTCCACTAAAAATCATGGGTCTGATTGGCTAGAACTCTGATTTCTTCCCTAAAGATGACGGCCACATCGAGGAAAAAATAATTATTTCCAATGACACAGTCATTATTTGATAGACATATGACATATTTGATAGTCAGTATTTGAAAATGTCTGCTTTTAAATGATGGAGTTTCTCTGTGAGAGGAGGGAAGGAATTGTGAATACACACACCCACGTGGCGTGTGCACACGGGAGCCAGAGTTGCCATGAGGCAGCTGATGATGAGAATTGGAAGGGTGACAGCTTCTTGCTGGCATCTGCCTGAAGAACACCTCGTTCTTCACTGGGGTGGATGCCAAGGGGGTCACCTCTCCTTCCCTGGCCGTTATGTGACTTCTCAGTACCCTGCGTTTGTCACCAGGCAGACGTGTGCCTGCGAGAAGGTAGTTGTTAGTGCAACGTGCATTCAGACTTTAGCTCAATGCAGTGTCACATTTGTGTGCCTCATATCCTCAGCAGACATTTCCCTGGTAATTTAGCACGGCAAGAAGACTCTGAATTTAATGAGTGTTTGACCAGGATTGCCTCTGGGCTGCCCAGGAAGTGATTGGAATTAGGGTATAATAGTGGGCTGATTGCTCTACCTTTTGGGAATAAAGTTGGTGTCCACATCTGCCTGCTTTTCTTTATTCCATGAGTGGTTTAAAATGATTTTTACGCTGTAAGAAATGAAACCTGCTTGAAAATACCGTATAGTCTAGAAGCCAAAAGTATTTCTCTCTTTCCATAACTAAGATCTGATCAAATCAGTGTGAAGCTCTTCAAGGAAACCTCAAAAGCAAGTTCCTTTCTTCTTGAATTACTGATGAGACTAAAAGCTTGCTCTGTGTCCTACTTCCTGAAAAATTCATCTTTTCTATGTTGTTAAGCAATTCTAGATCTCGTAGCTGGAGCGGGTTTTGCCTTCTAGTGTTCAAGAGGCACTAAGTAAATTGTGGTTTTTTCTGATGTATAGACAGCAAAGTTTCATCAGATCCTTTGAGATCCACATTGTATTTAAATAATTACGATTCTTAGACAGTGCTACTAAGTAGTTTCTCATGTACACCATATTCTTGGGTTACATATTGAATGACTGCTACTTCTAAAAAAGTCACTATTTCTAATTCTCAGAGTGTTAAAATAAGAGTCCAACAACTTTTGTGGTCATTTATCCAAAACCTGTAAACAGGTGCAGCTGCAAAAAACACATACTGCTTCCAAAGTGTAGTAAGGAAACTTTATTTTCTTTACAAATGGCTGATATATAAATATTTTCTATGATGAAAACTACTGTTACTGGCCACTGATTGAGAAGGCTGAATTGGAGAATGAAAGAACAAAGCATTTTTTATAACCTCTGGTATGAAAACCGCACTCTTTGCCTGAAAGGCTGCGCTCTGTGGTAGGCGCACTGGGTAAAATCGACGCCGTGCATTTGTTTGCCAGCAGCTTTTCCAATCAAGTGCTGGTTAAGCTGATGATCTTGTAGAGAGTGATGTCTGTAATAAGGGCTGTTTCCCTTTGCAGAGTGGCTTCACACCTCTGCACATAGCCGCGCACTATGGGAATGTCAACGTGGCGACGCTGCTGCCGGA
>NW_010293357.1:28819-32143 GCF_000700745.2 Antrostomus carolinensis
GGTACGGAGGAATTCCTTTCTCTTTGTAGCTGTAACGGCCTACAAAAGTGGGTGTGTTTCTTTGTGTAACTCTCAGGCAAGAGTAAGGGAGGAGCAAAGTAATGCTGAAATTTGGTTGTGTCCAAACATGCCTGGTTTTTTGCAGTAATTCTTAAAGGTTGCCTCCGTGGAGTGCACCAGAGTCCTGGCGAGTTGAGGAGCCACCATTATCCCCAGCCGAGGGAAGCAGGCTCCTTGGACCAGCTCCAGAGAGCTGATATCCTCATCATGTGTCAACTCACATCAGCTTTTCTGTCAGTTAGACATGCTCCAGAGATGTATGCAGGATTCGTTGGCTTGTTCAGTATTACTGTGCTACTTTAATTTGATTTTTTCACATATATTTTGAAAAAGTAAAGCAAGGTGTATTGCTATTACATAAATGCAACAATAAAAGTACTTAGCAGTCATGACTGCTCTTTATGGTAAAGAACTGCAGAGCTACATAACATAGTCCTTGAATCCCAGAATCATTAAGGTTGGAAAAGACCTCGAAGATCATCAAGTCCAACTGTCAACCCAACACCACCATGACCACTAAACAATGTCCCTAAGTGCCACAGCTGCTCGTCTTTTAAATGCCTCCAGGGATGGGGGCTCCACCCCTGCCTGGGCAGCCTGTTCCAACACTTGATAACACTTTTCAGTAAAGAATTTTTTCCTAATGTCTAATCCAAACCTTCCCTGGCACAACTTCAAGCTGTTTTCTCTTGTTCTGTTGCTTGTTGCTTGGGAGAAGAGACCCACCCCCACCTCTCTACACCCTCCTTTCAGGGAGTTGGACAGAGCCACAAGGTCTCCCCTCAGCCTCCTTTTCTCCAGGCTCAACACCCCCAGTTCCCTCAGCCACAAGGGAACTCAGCACACTTGTGCTCCAGACCCTTCCCCAGCTCCGTTCCCTTCTCTGGACACGCTCCAGCACCTCCATGTCCTTCTTGGACTCAGGGGCCCAACACTGACCCCAGCACTCCAGCTGTGGCCTCACCCAAAGCTTTTGCAGGGACTTTCAGCCTGAGCAGGACCTACCCCTTTTGCCATTGGCATTACACTGAGTGCTCCTCGGCGTAGGAGTTGGGCGTTTGCGTGCTCCGTGTCTGTCCCAGTGATTTAAATGCTTCAGTGTTCTGTGAATATTGACTCTTTGGGACTCTGATATGTGTGTGCATATTTGTCTGAAAGGAATTACTAACTCCAGCTTCCATGGTGTGTGCCTGGCTCTGATGCTCCAGTACGTTCTTGTTTATTCTCTGCAATGTGATGGTCTCATTTTTCTGTGAGCCAAACACAAATTCACCCCCATTGTAACACCTCCAAAATCCCTCATGCTCATTGTTTGTTCTTTCCATGGTGTAGAATGGAATCACCCCACTGCATGTGGCTTCCAAAAGGGGAAACACAAACATGGTGAAGCTCTTGTTGGATCGCGGAGGGCAGATCGATGCCAAAACCAGGGTGAGTCGTTCTATTCCCTGAATATGATGTTGTCCCTTGTTGGGAATGGATTGGGATTTTTTGCTTGCCTCTTTGTTTTTGCAGGGGTTTTTTTTGTTGGTTTTGTTTTTTTTTGTTGTTGTGTGTGTTTTTTTGCTTTGCTTTTGTTTTTTTTAAGCCAGAAACTGGTAACACCAAGATTCACACCTAGGAATTCAGCTTCACAGTTAGGAACTTGGGGCCAGGGGGGTGGGGGAGTTCAGCTGAACACAGCTCCAAAAATGTGAAACACTGCCTCCTCACAAGCGTGCTCTTTTTGCAACTTGGACCAAATTTAAATTGTGGCTCCAAAAATAATTTATAAAGAAATATTTTTGTACCTTTTTTTTTTTTAATTAATAATCCTACCTTTAGTTTTTAGGTTGTTACTTGTTTTACATAGACTGTTTTCTATGGTACCAGACTAAAGAATGGCAGGTATTGGTGACAGCAGGGGACAGAAACTCTATTTTTTTAGTCTACAGTATAATCTACCTGCATCATAGAAGAAAAAGCTGATGAAACTGGATCTTTTTGAGGAAATAAGCCTGTTAGTTGGTCCAACTTCACGTGATGAGAGAACACACATGCTGCACAGCAGTGGGAAGTGAAGGGTCTGGACTCAGCTAAGCTTTCCACTCCCCTGACTCCTAAATGTCTGTGCCAGCCATAGCATGCCTCACGAAACTGGCTATACTGGGCTGGTGGTCCCTTTTTATCCGAGTCAGTACTGGGAATGTGTAACCTATTCCGTGCCAAGAGCCCTCACCTCTTCCCCAGACAACTGGGTGACTCTCACAGGCTTCCTCCCCTCAGCTGTGCTGTGGAAGTGCCACACCAACACTGTGCTCTTTATTTCTGGGTGATTTGGTAGTTGTTCAGGACAAAAGAAAACTCATCCATTTCTGTGAGCAGGGTGAATTATTTCCAACGGGATTTTGGAGTCACCAGGGAAAGTGGTGGTCATTTCTGCCAACTGAACTGCACAGGACTTGTTCTTGAAAGCTGCTGGTTTTTAAGCACTGATCTGCAAAATTATATCTCCAAGTAATAGAGGGTGTTTAAAGCTGGACATAAGAGTTTTTGTTTAATAAGGTAGAAAGTCAGAGGATATTGCAGTCAAGTATCCCTGTGCTTGATTCCACCTCTGCAGTAATTTTGATATTAATTACATCAGCCATTTGTTGCTTCACCAGCTAGGAAGAGAGTCATGATTATTGTGCAACTCTATATGTGATGATGATTTTTATTTCTGATTATTTAGCAAATGATGTCTCTCTTGCTGGTTTTTTTTTGTTTGTTTTTTTTTTTTAATTACTGATGCTGGAAAATGCTGCCTCTTATGAAGGTGTGCAACGAATAGTCCATGGTCAGATTTTCCACAATGGGTGCCTAAAATCTCATGGTAAAGAAGCGTGAAATGGTAATAATATGTGGCAGTCAGGATGTTCCACATGCCCATAAGCACAGTGGTCATTCAGAAATGGTCTATTTGGCTCTATTAAATTAACCTATTTCCTGTTCAGTACTTAGATACTTGTTTTAGACAAGTTGGCACAGGTGATTGTAAAGGACATCTTGGATTTTTAAGAGATCAAGGTGTATTCCCTTCCCTGCTCACCTGCCAAGATCGACGTGCAGTTGGGAAGGAAACTGAAAGAACAGGACTTGGCCCAATGTAGGTGTGAGGTGCTAATTGTAGAGTCTTCTCATTGTCTGGGCTTCCTGCCCTTTGGCAGCTGCTACATCACCTCAAAAGCCATCAGCACAAAGCTAGCAGTGAAAACCCAGGAAGGTCTATCCTAAAGCACACCC
>NW_010293358.1:0-4381 GCF_000700745.2 Antrostomus carolinensis
CTTCTTGTGCACCCCCAGCCTTCTTGCTGGGCAGGGCAGTACAAGAAGCTGAAAAGTCCTTGACTTACTGTAAGCATTGCTCAGCCACAACTAAAATATCAATGTATTATCATTATTATCATCCTAAATCAAAACGCAGTACTATACCAGTTACTAGGAAGAAAATTAACTCTATCCCAGCCAAAACCAGGACAATATCCACCCTTTATTCTCTACCATCTACGTCATGCCCAGGTCCTACATTTTCCAATCCCAATTTCCATCCTGGTTAATCACCACCACCTTGTTGTATACACAGGGATATCACTCCCTTAGAGTATAGGCCATCCCTCTAAAATGTCAGTTGAGTTCATCTCAACTAGTCCATGACTTCAGGCTGCATCTGTTGTAACAGTCTTTCAGGGCAGGAGAAATGATGTGTGGTGTTGGATTGTTACATGTTGAAGACAGTTCTGATTCCACCACTGCTGCACTTGTCCAGTTCTATCATCACTGCACTATGTGTGATTTCATTAAAATTAATTCTTCATTAATCTTCTGTGATTCTAACTGCAATACCATTGATATGGCATATAGCAACCACAGTAGTGATGACATACAGTATTATATAGCAATTAACATCATACAATTCAAATCATTGGCAATTCTCAGCCAAAACCAAATCTCCTTGAGGTACACGTCGGACTTCCCCATCCTTCTGCATTACCCACCAAGTGCACCCAGGTCCTTGAGCAAAAGCAATCCCACAGATGGGTTTGCCTTTGCCAGAGTCAGGAATAACCCAGACTGTCTTCCTCAGCATATTTTTAATGTGCACTACAGAGACTTTTTCCCCTTCTTCAGTACATAAAAGTGTTGACTGGGCAGGGCCAGCTCGATTGGCAGATCCCCTAACATTGACTAACCAGGTGGCTTTCGCTAAATGTGTGTCCCAATGTTTGAATGTCCCAGCACCCATTGCTCTCAGTGTAGTCTTTAACAGCTCATTGTATCATTCGATTTCCCTGGAGGCTGGTGCATGACAAAGGATAGGACTTGTAATACACCCACTCAATGCCATGCTCTTTAGCTCGGGTGTCTATGAGGTTGTTTGGGAAACGAGTCCCGCTGTCTACCTCAGCTCTTTCTGGGGTGCCATGTCGCCGCAAGACTTGCTTTTTCAGGCCCAGGATAGTGCTTGCCTTGGCAGGTTTGTGAGAGTGTGATACAATCAGTCTGCCAGGCCTCGCCATGTTTATATTCCAGCCATCATCCTCCATACCACAGAGGCTTTAACTGCTTGTCTTGCTTGCTTGCAGCATGTGTTTCACATTCATGGATAACCTATGCAACAATGTCCATGGTCAAGTCCACCCCTCAATCACAAGTTTATCTATATGTCGCATCTCTTCCTTGAGGGCCTGTGGTGTCATGGGCCCACCAAGCTATAAATAATTCACCCTTATGTTGCCATACCAGATCCACCTGAGCCACTTCAATCTTAGTGGCCTGATCCACCTGCTGGTTGTCTTGATGTTCTTCAGTGGTCCAACTCTTGGGTATGTGGGCATCTACACAATGTACTTTTACAACCAGCTTCCCTACCCAGGCAGCAATGCCTTGCCACAGTGGGGCAGCCCATATGGGTTTGCCTCTGCGCTGCCAGTTGCTCTGTTTCCATTGTTGCCCCTATAGGGCATTTGCCAGCATCCATAGGTCAGTACAGAGTTAGAGCACTGGCCACTTCTTCATCAGAAACATCTAAAACTAGCTGGATGACTTTCACTTCTACAAACTGGCTCGATTCACCTTCTCCTTCAGCAGTTTCTCCAACCTGTCGTATAGGACTTCATACAGCAGCCTTCCACCTCCAAAGCTTTCCTACAATATGACAGGATCCATCAGTGAAGAGGGCATACTGCTTCTCCTTTTCTGGCAGTTTATTATACAGTGGAGCCTCTTCAGCTTGTGTCACCTCTTCTTCTGATGATATCCTGAAATCTTTGCCTTCTGGCCAGTCCATGATCACTTCCAAGATTCCCTGGCGACTATAGGGTTTCCTATTCAGTCCCGTTCTGTGATCAGTGAGACCCACTTACTCCACGTAGCATCAGCTGCATGATGTGTAGAAGAGACATCCTTTGAACATACAGCCCAGCACCAGCAGTTGGGGTGCAGGAGGAGCCATGCTTCAGTACCAACCACTTTCAAAGCAGCTCGTGCCCCTTCATACGCTGCCAATATCTCTTTTTCAGTTGGAATATAGCGGGCCTTGGATCCTCTGTATCCCCAACTCCAAAACCCAAGGGCCAACCTTGAGTGTCCCCTGGTGCTTTCTCCCAGAGGCTCCAGGTAGGGCCATTCTCCCTGCCTGCAGTGTAGAGCACGTTTTTTACATCTTGTCCTGCCCAGACTGGTCCAAGGGCTACTGCATGAACTATCTCCCATTTAATTTGTTCAAAGGCTTGTCATTGCTCAGGGCCCCATTTGAAATCGTTCTTCTTCTGGGTCACTTGGTAGAGAGGGCTCACAATCAGACTGTAATTTGGAATGTGCATTCTCCAGAAACCCACAACGCCTAAGAAAGCTTGTGTTTACTTTTTGCTAGTTGGTGGAGACAAAGCATTTATTTTACTGATCACATCCACCGTGATCTGATGACATTTATCTTGCAATTTTATTCCTAAAAACTGGATCTCCTGTGCAGGTCCCTTGACCTTGCTTCATTTTATGGCAAAAACAGCTTTCAGAGGATTTGGACTTTCTTCTCTTTCTCAAAACCTTCTTCTGCTGTGTTGCCCCACACAATGATGTCATCAATGTATTGCAGGTGTTCTGGAGCTCCACCCTGCTCCAGTGTAGTTTGGATCAGTTCATGGCAAATGGTGGGGCTGTGTTTCCACCCCTGGGGCAGTCGATTCCAGGTGTACTGGACACCCCTCCAAGTGAAAGCAAACCGTGGTCTGCACTCTGCTGCCACAGGGATTGGAAAAAAAAATCGTTAGCTACATCAGTTGTTTTGTACCACTTGGCTGCCTTGGACTCCAGTTCATACTGGAGCTCTGACATGTCCAGCACGGCAGCGCTCAGCAGCGACGTGACTTCTTTCAGGCCTCGATAGTCCGCTGTCAGCCTCCACTCCCCATTTGACTTCCACACAGGCCATATGGGGCTGTTGAAGGGAGAGTGAGTCCTGATGATCACTCCTTGGCTCTCCAGTCAATGAATCAGCTTATGGATGGGGATCCTGGGAGTCTCAGTTGGTGCCAGTGCACTGTTGTGGTAACAATCAGCAACTGTTGTTCTTCAGCCCTAAGCAATCCCACAACAGAAGGGTCCTCTGAGAGACCAGGCAAGGTGGACAGCTGTTTGATTTCCTCTGTCTCCAAAGCAGCTGTGCCAAAAGCCCACCAGGTACCCTTTTGGGCCCTGGAAATACCCTCTCCTGAGGTAATCTATGCCAAGGATGCATGGGGCTTCTAGGCCAGTCACAATGGGCTGCTTTTGCCACTCACGCCCAGTTAGGCTCATTTTGGCCGCAAATACAGTCAGCTGCTGGGATCCCCCTGTCACTTAAAAAATACAGATGGCTTCTGCCTCATTATATCTTGATGGCTTTAGTGTACACTGGTGTCCGCTGGAGCCTGTGGGCCTGATGAGCCAGGCCATCAGAATCTACATGGTCCTTTAAACCTGTTTGTCCCCTTCCCCCACCTGGTTGGAGGCAGGGCCCCTCTAGTCCTAGTCATAGTATTTGTTACTCACTTCTTGTAAATCTGAATCAATAATCCTTTTATTAAGATCAGAAGTAAGATCAGCCCTTCTACTCTGTCTAGGGAACTGCCCACTGGAAACTGGAACAGCAGTTTTCGTAAAACTCCCTTTTGTGATTGCTTTTCCTTGTAACTCATATACTCGTGCCTCTAGAATCAAAGTAGATATTCCATCATGCTTCCTCATGTCAGTGGTCACACAGATAAAACCACAAGGTGGCTCGTGGTGTGTACCATACCTATTATCTCTCTTGAGCAGAGGAACGCTTACTCCTAACAGCTGAGATATTGGCCCCTAAAAGTAGGGAGTGGAACACCTCATCTTTTAATTGCTGGAACTCCCAGGACAGTTCCACCACAACCGAGACACAGGCCTGTAGGAAGAGAGATTTTCTTTGTATGGCTGGAGTTGGCCAGACAATTCACCCACCATTTGTCTCTCTCCATCTTTTCAGGTCACTACTGCCAATGAGTTGTCGTATGATGATGGCACGCTCTGTACAAACTTGGGCAATGTGAGTCACAGAATCACAGAATATTAAGGATTGGAAGGGACCTCAAAAGATCACCCAGTCCAATTCCCCTGCCGGAGCAGGAACCTAAATGAGATCACACAGGAAGGCATCCAG
>NW_010293358.1:4506-10009 GCF_000700745.2 Antrostomus carolinensis
ACACCCATTGCCCCTTGTCCTACCATTGGGCATCACTGAGAAGAGCCTGGCTCCATTCTCATGACATTTGCCCTTAACATATTTATAAACATTAATGAGGTCACCCCTCAGTCTCCTCCTCTTCAAGCTAAAGAGCCCCAGCTCCTTCAGCCTTTCCTCATAAGGGAGATGCTCCACTCCCTTAATCATCTTTGTGGCTCTGTGCTGGACTCTCTCAAGCAGTCCCCTGTCCTGTGCACTTGATTTCATCTGGATCTTTGGGTAACTGCTCATTGTCCAGATCATCATAAATCATCTCCAGCACAGCTAATTCCCTCAGGTACTGGATACCTCTCTCCATGGTGTTCCACTTGCCTGAGTGACATATAAGATCTTCCTTGAAGGGATACCTTTCCTTCATACCTGACAGGAGTTGCCTCCAGAGGCTGAGGGCTTGTACCCCTTTTCCAATCTCCTTGTCAATGCTCCCTTCCCTAGACAGGGAGATCCCAGCTGCTTGGCTTCCCTACCCTCTAATTCCAGGCTACTGGCCCCATTATCCCAGCATCGGAGCAGCCAGGTGACAATGTGCTCACCTGGACAATGGCTGAAATGTTTTTACATATCTCGCAGCTCACTCAGGAATAGAGATTGGGTGGTTACCGCCTTGTTTATGAGCTATGCTTCTTCCTCCTCCTCTGCGTGGCCAGCAGGTCGAGGGAGGTGATTCTGCCCCTCTACTCTGCTCTTGTAAGGCCCCACCTGGAGTACTGCATCCAGTTCTGGAGCCCCCAACATAAGAAAGACATGGACCAGTTAGAACAAGTCCAGAGGATGCCACCAGGATGATCTGAGGGCTGGAGCACCTCTCCTATGAAGACAGGCTGAGAGAGTTGGGGCTGTTCAGCCTGGAGAAGAGAAGGCTCCAGGGAGATCTTATAGCAGCCTTCCAGTACCTGAAGGGGCCTACAAGAAAGCTGGGGAGGGACTTTTCATAAGGGCAGTTAATGACAAAACAAGGGCAAATGGGTTTAAGCTGAAAGAGGGCAGGTTTAGATTAGATATGAGGAAGAAGTTCTTCACTGTGAGGGTGGTGAGACACTGGAACAGGTTGCCCAAGGAAGTTGTGGATGGCCCCTCCCTGGAAGTGTTCAAGGCCAGGCTGGATGAGGCTTTGAGCAACCTGGTCTAGTGGAAGGTGTCCCTGCTGATGGCAGGAGGGTTGGAAGGAGATGATCTTTAAGGTCCCTTCCAACCCATACCATTCTATGATTCTATGATTCTCATGATGGCCCTGCTTCTGAGTAGCCTGCCTCATCCACTTTTTCCTCCCTCCCATTCTTAGCAGGAGTGTCTTCCCTTCCTAAATGAACTGACTAAATATTCGCATCCAATATTTCTTCATGTATATAGGGGTGACTGATACCAGCACAAGTTGGTTCTCAGGTTCAGCCACCATGCCTGTCACGGGGGTTGGAGTAGCCGCAGTGCCTGTTGTTTTGTAGCCAGATCCAGAGACCTTCCCTTCCCCTTGAGGGTACTGAATAGTGTTGAACAGGGCTTGGTAGGCATATGCCAGGCCCCAGCACATTGCAGTGATTTGTGTTTCTCTAGGTTTGCCAGGGTGATAGCATATTGCAATTTCTCCAAATATTTGACTAGTCCTTCAGGATTCTGTACTTGTTCAGGGGTGCAAGTCCAAAACACTGGAGGTCCTTGCCATCCTAGATTCTTGCCCATACTAGCCCACGCACCCTGCCACTCAGAACTATCCAGCCTTAGGGCAGGTCTCTGGGTGGTATTCTTAAATGGTTATTTAACCTTAAGCAAGACCTGAAGCCCATTCAGGAGACATAACAATAGAAACGTGCTGGTTTGGACATCCCAAGGATATTAAAAATTCTCAAGAGCTATTGTAAGTAGCCTGGAGGAGACGGGGAAGGAGAAGGAGCAGGGGAAAGTTTCCCCCACTTCTCTTTCCCGTAGATTTGCTCTCCGAGGAGAAAAGGTAAAGACTGTAACTGTTAATAGTTTCCATTTTTTGGTTCTCAAAGTATGGAGATGACACCAATGCTGAGGACAAATACCAGATTAGTCTCACAACCAGTAATTTTATCATATCATAAGCCAGTGCTACACAGTACAGCAAAATGGAAACCTTAATCCAGCCCCCGGAGGTGATAAACAGCACAACAGTGAACATACACAGCAAGTAAGGTGTCACATAACACAACTCTGAGAATGAGCACAACAATTCTGAGAGCAAATAAGTCAACACTGTGACCAGTGACTATTAAACTAGTATAAAGAATGCCTATAACAGTGTGTTTTAACATGCTCTGGTCAGATCTACCATTATCTCAACCCTTCATGCTCACTGTTGGGTGCCAAAAAGGACTGTTGTGGTTTAACCCGGCCGGCAGCTAAACACCACACAGCCGTTCGCTCAGTCCCCTCCAGTGGGGTGGGGGAGAGAATCAGAAAAAAGGTAAAACTCGCAGGCTGAGATAAAGACAGTTTAATAGGACAGAAGAGGAAGGGAAAATAATAATAATGGTAAAAGAATATACAAAGGAGGTGATGCACAATGCAATTGCTCACCACCCGCTGACCAGTGCCCAGACAGTTCCCAAGAAGCCGCCACTACCCCCTGGCCAACTCCTCCCCAGCATGTTCAGCATGATGTCATATGGTCTGGAATATCCCTTTGGCCAGTTTGGGTCAACTGTCCTGGCTGTGTCCCCTCCCAACTTCTCATGCACCCCCAGCCTCCTTGCTGGCAGGGCGGTATGAGAAGCTGAAAAGTCACAGAATCACAGAATCAGAGAACATTAGGGATTGGAAGGGACCTCGAAAGATCATCCAGTCCAATCCCCCTGCCGGAGCAGGAACCTAAATGAGATCACACAGGAAGGTGTCCAGGCGGGTCTTGAATGTGTCCAGAGAAGGAGACTCCACAACTTCCCTGGGCAGCCTGTTCCAGTGCTCCGTCACCCTCACTGTAAAGAAGTTCCTTCTGAAATTTAAGTGGAACCTCCTGTGTTCCAGCTTGCACCCACTGCCCCTTGTCCTACCATTGGGCATCACTGAGAAGAGCCTGGCTCCATTCTTGGAGCTAAGTCCTTGACTTAGTGTAAGCATTGCTCAGCCACAACCAAAACATCAGTGTGTTACCAACATTATTCTCATCGTAAATCCAAAACACAGCACTATATCAACTAGTAGTAAGAAAAATTATTTTATCCCAGCCAAAACCAGGACACTGAGGCACAATGCTGAGAAATGTCATCACCTAAGTGTAGTCACACTCCAGAGTCCTGAAGGAGATACGGTGAAAAGGGAACACATGCCAGCTTCTGTAGCAGAACTGATAGCTGTTTGTACTTCCAAGGCATTAGGAGACAGTAAATTTCTTTACTGTATTAGCATCTTCTGTATATGTAGGACTGCTTAATAAACAAAATGCTAAATATAATGGTAAATGCTAAATGGTAATAATGGTGATAATGGTAAATAAATTCCCTGCCTTGTTGGAGCTGGACTACTTTCCACCAAACGACCATGGCAACAGCTTTGACAGAAGCTGCAGTAAGAAGCTGGAGTGGGGAGACTGTACTCTTAAAGGATGCATCCTGCCTTCACTTTCAGGGCTGAGATACCTCTGTTCATCCCAGAAACCACAGGAAAGGCTCTGAAGAGACAGGGCACAAATCTCAGGTGGTGCAGGACTGCAAAGCAACACCAAGCACAGCCCGGGAGACAGGAAAGGCTGACAGTTGCTCCCTTCTCAGCAATTTGCAGCCCTAGCCCACATGCAGATCCAGTTTTGGGGGTCTACATTATGTTAGTGGAGTTTTGGGTGGAGAGGTGAGCAGTTCACATACCTCTTCTTTTTTTCTCTCTTTGCAGAGCCTGATGCCGTACAGGGCAGGGGAAAGCCCTGCTCACATTCAGAGCAGCCTGTCTCAGCTGTGGCTGGAAACTATGGACACACTCTGACCACCCTTCTCAGTGTTTTTCAGATTGCTTGGAGTTTACAGGGCAGAGAGTTGTGGCTGCTTGTGCTGGTTTTGGTTGGGACAGAGTTCAGTTTCTTCATAGTAGCTGGTACGGGGCTGTGGTTTGGATTTGTGCTGAAAACAGTGTTGATAACACAGTGGGGTTTTTGTTACTGCTGAGCAGCGCTTACACAGAGTCAAGGCCTTTGCTGCTTCTCACACTGCCCCACCAGTGAGTTGGCTGGGAGAGCTGACCCCAAATGACCAAAGGGATATTCCATACCATATGATGACACGCTCAGCATATAAAGCTGGAGAAGAAAGAAATGCTGACCAATAAAACTGGGAGGCTGAACAACCTGCCTGCCGATAGGAAGCAGTGAATGAATTCCTTGTTTTGCTTTGTTTGTGTGTGCGGCTTTTGCTTTCCCTATTAAACTGTCTTTATCTCAACCCACGTGTTTTCTCACTTTTACTCTTCTGATTCTCTCTCCCATCCCACCAGGGGGGGAGTGAGCGAGCGGCTGTGTGGGCTTAGTTACTGGCTGGGGGTAAACCACAACACTGCTGTAGAACTGGAGATCTGCCTCACTAGCACAGGTGATGCCCAGCGCCCAGTTAATCCTCTGTCTTTTTTTTTTCGGCCCCAGGCCCTGCTGATGCAGTATGGTCATCTCCTTCCCTGTTACTTTGGAAGTTGCTTGAAGAGGTGAACCTTTCCCTGCCTCCCTGGAAGCAATCTGGGGGTTACAATCTGTCTGCATTCCCTCACCCACCAGTTTCTTTGCTTTCTGGGATCTCCCTGAGCAACTTCACAGCCCTGTGGACAGTGTCCCTCAGTGTTAGGCAGGACCAGGCTTGTCTGAATTGAATGCTTCTCTCTGTGCCATGGAGGCACTCGTCCCACGGTGAGCAAAGAGCAGAAAGTCACCGGGATCTCAGTGCTGTCCAGAGTCGTGCAGCCCTGTGACATGGGTATGGTGCAGGCACAGGAGCGATTGCCTGCAACCTGGGACAGAAGGAACAGGTTGCCCAAGGAAGTTGTGGATGCCGCCTCCCTGGAAGTTTTCAAAGCCAGGTTGGATGAGGCTTCGAGCAACCTGGTCTAGTGGAAGGTGTCTCTGCTCATGGCAGGGGGGTTGGAACTAGATGATCTTTAAGGTCCCTTCCAACCCAAACCATTCCATGAAGGACAGAAGGGCAAAGGATGAGGTGCAGAAGGACAGGGACAGTGTGTTTGGGGCTGGGCTGAGCACTGACCATTCCCCCAGAATCACCATCAGTGACGGGGAAGTCGGTTGTGGTGCATTAACACCTCGCACCAGAGGCAGGGACGAGAAAGCAATGACCGAGGGACAACCAAGGGCTTCACAAACTCCTCAGCAACTTTTGGTCACGCTCTCTGCTGCTGTTGCTCATCTCAGCTGGCATCAGGAGAGATGATCTTTCGTCCACCTTGGGCTGCTCCACTAGCTCGCACCTCACAGGGACCTGTTTCGAATCGGAGCGGGAGGCTCGGCAGCCTC
>NW_010293359.1:0-1445 GCF_000700745.2 Antrostomus carolinensis
GGTTGGGGACATCGGTGTCACCTGGTGGGACCCGTGCAAGGAATAAAAGGGGGGGGAGGGGGGAGATAACCCCCCCGTTGAGAGTTGGGTGAGGGACAAGTAAGGATGGGAACCCACCTAAAAGGTTGTGGGTGCTGGAGAGGTTGATCTGGAAGGTCCAGTAGTTAGCGGTGGGGATTTGGGATCATCTTGATAGGGATGGGGACGTGGAGGGTGTAAGATCATGGAGAAGGAGGAGGTGGCATGGAGACCTCTAATAGGGTGATGGAGATTTGATAGGGACATCTCCAAGGTGATGGAGATGCTGCCAAGATCACCTTAGGTCAATGGGGACCCACCATGGGATGGTGGAGATACATCAGAGACATCTCCAAGGTGATGGAGATGCTGCCAACACCACTCTAGGTCAATGGGGACACATCAGAGACACCTCCAGGGTGATGGAGATGCTTCAAGGACCCACCATGGGATGGTGGAGACACATCAGAGACATCTCCAGGGTGAAGCATCTCCATCAAGGAACCCAATAGGGTTGTGGAGACACATCAGAGACACCTCCAGGGTGATGGAGATGCTGCCAAGACCACTCTAGGTCAATGGGGACACATCAGAGACATCTCCAGGGTGAAGCATCTCCACCAAGGAACCCAATAGGGTTGTGGAGACACATCAGAGACACCTCCAGGGTGATGGAGATGCTGCCAACACCACCCTAGGTCAATGGAGACACACCAGAGACACCTCCAGGGTGAAGCATCTCCATCAAGGAACCCAATAGGGTTGTGGAGACACATCAGAAACATCTCCAGGGTGATGGAGATGCTTCCAACACCACCTTAGGTCAATGGGGACACATCAGAGACATCTCCAGGGTGATGGAGATGCTTCAAGGACCACCTCCCCCCTCATGGGATGATGTGGCACAGACACTTCTCCAGTGATGAAGGTGCCACATGGGACTCTCCCAAGGGAGATGGAGATATGGGATGGACACCTCTAAAGGTGAAGGAGATGCCACATGGATCCTCCCCCTGGGAGGATGGAGATGACACAGTCATCTCCAGTGTAACAGAAATGACACGGGGACCTTTCCTGGGGTGGGGTGGGGTGAGGAGATACAGGGTGGACATCTCCAAAGGGATGGAGATGACACAGGGACCCACCCCAGGATATAAGACATCAGGCACAGACACCTCTAAGGTGTCATAGATGCCACAGGGACCTTCTTGGGGTGATGAAGATCGGGTAGGGACATCTCCAAGGGGTTGGAGATGCTGCAGGAACCTCCTTGAGATGATGGGGATCAGGGATGGACACCTCCAAGGTGATGGAAACATCACAGGGGACATCCCCAGGGTGGTGGAAATCAGGTAGGAACATCTCCAAGGGGTTGGAGATGCTGCAGGAACCCCCTTGAGATGATGGGGATCAGGGATGGACACCTC
>NW_010293359.1:1700-6754 GCF_000700745.2 Antrostomus carolinensis
CAAAAACCCTCAAAATCCACCAAAAAAACACCAAAATCCACCAAAAACCCACCAAAAAATTAATCAAAAACCCTCAAAATCCACCAAAAATCCTCAAAAAACTCCCCAAATCCATCAAAACCTCCCCAAAAACCTCAAAAATTTACCAAAACCCCTCAAAATCCACCAAAAACCCCCAAATCCACCAAAAATCCACCAAAAACCCTCAAAAAACTCAAAAATCCACCAAAACTCCTCAAAATCCACCAAAAACCCTCAAAAAAACTCAAAAATCCACCAAAAAGCCTCAAAAATTTTCCAAAAAACCTCAAAATTTTATCAAAACTCCTCAAAATCCACCAAAAACCCTCAAAAAAACTCAAAAATCCACCAAAAAGCCTCAAAAATTTTCCAAAAAACCTCAAAATTTTATCAAAACTCCTAAAAATCAATCAAAAACCCTCAAAATCCACCAAAAATCCACCAAAAAACCTCAAATTTTACCAAAATCCCTCAAAATTTTATCAAAACTCTGCAAAATCCACCAAAACCCCTCAAAATCCACCAGAAACCCCCAGAAAACCCTCAAAAATTCATCAAAAACCCTCGAAATCCAAAGACCCCAAAGAACCTCAAAAATTTACCAAAAAACCCCTCAAAAAACCTCAAAAATTTATCAAAAACCCTCAAAAATTTACCAAAAACCCTGAAAATTTCATCAAAACTCCTCAAAATCCATCAAAAACCCTCAAAACCCACCAAAACCCCCCAAAATCCACCAGAAGTCCACCAAGATCCACCAAAAAACCACCAAAAACCCTCAAAAATTTACCAAAAACCCTCAAAATTTCATGAAAACTCCTCAAAATCCACCGAAAACCCTCAAAAAATTACCAAAACCCCTCAAAACCCACCAAAACCCCTCAAGATCCACCAAAAACCCACCAAAAAACACCAAAAATCAACCAAAAAAACCACCAAAAATCCATCAAAACTCCTCAAAATCCACCAAAAACCCTCAAAATTTTATCAAAAACCCTCAAAATTTTATCAAAAACCCTCAAAATTTCATCAAAAACCCTCAAAATTTTATCAAAAACTCCTCAAAATTTTATCAAAAACCCTCAAAATTTCATCAAAACTCCTCAAAATCCACCAAAACCCCTCAAGAACCCACCAAAGAACCTCAATCCACCACCCAGGGGCTAGAAGGAGGTGTCCATATTTTAGGAGGTGTCCATATTTTTGGGGTGGGGTGGTCTGGAGATGTTTTTTATGGGGGTGAGGAAGAGGATGAAGAAGGAGGAGGAGAAGGAGGATGAGGAGGAGGAGGAGGAGGAGGAGGGGACCCCGTTCACAACGCGAGGAGCGAGGGTGAATTCAAGGAGTCCGAGGACTGGTCGCTGCTGCTGCTCCGCTGATGTGAAGCTCCACAGGTGGTTCCCTCTGGGTGGGTGAACACAAACGAAGACGTATAGGATGGGTTAGGTGGTCCCGGTGGTGGGACCCCAGGGATGAAGTAGCAGCTGGGGAAAGGGTCCTGGGCGCTTGGTTGAAATGAATTTAAGGAGGGTAAGAAGGAGATGTTCTCCTCCGGTTCTTCCTCCTTTCCCAAGGTGCTCACCTCAACGGTGGGACCGGCACCCAAGGAACCGATATCTTCATAAGGGTGTTTACAAGCTGGAGCGTGGGCCACCAAAACGAACTCCAGACGTTCCTTCTCCTTCTGGAGTTCTGCGATCTCCGATTCCAACTCGGCTTTTTCTTCTTCCAGTTGATCCGTCTCCTGGTTGGGGGGGGAAAAATATAATGGGTGAAGGGTGGGATGAGATTGATGGGTTGTGGTAGGACAGAGCGATGGTCCTCACCATCATCATCTCCATCATCTCCATCACCTCCATCATCATCTCTACCATCATCACCACCTCCATCATCATCACCACCTCCATCACCTCCATCATCACCACCTCGATCATCTCCATCACCTCCATCATCATCTCCATCATCATCACCTCCATCATCTCCATCACCACCTCCATCATCTCCACCACCTCCATCATCACCATCACCACCTCCATCACCACCACCATCATCACCACCTCCATCATCATCTCCATCACCTCCATCATCTCCATCACCTCCATCATCTCCATCATCATCTCCATCACCACCTCCATCTCCATCATCAAAATGGGTGAAGGGTGGGATGAGATTGATGGGTTGTGGTGGAGCAGAGCGATGGTCCTCACCATCACCATCTCCATCATCTCCATCACCTCCATCATCATCTCTACCATCATCACCACCTCCATCATCACCACCTCCATCATCTCCATCACCTCCATCATCTCCATCACCTCCATCATCACCACCATCATCACCATCACCATCATCATCACCATCATCATCTCCATCACCTCCATCATCACCACCCCCATCATCTCCACCACCCCCATCATCACCATCACCACCATCACCTCCACCATCACCTACACTGATCTTGGGGACATCAACCTCTTGTGGTCTCCAGGATGAGGTTGTTCCTTCCTCCAGCATCCCTGGGTCTCCATCTGATGTTCCCTGTTCATGGGGACAACATTGTCCCTCTCCACCATCCCTGTGTCTCCATCTGTCCCTCTCCAATGTCTCCAGCTCTTGGGGACAACATTGTCCCTCTCCAGCATCCCTGGGTGACCATCTGATGTCCCCTGCTCTTGGGGACAACATTGTCCCCTCTCCAGCATCCCATGAGTCCTTCTCCCATGTCCCCTTCTCCTGGAGATGGCATTGTCCTCCTCCAGCATCCCTGAGTGTCCTTCTATCCTCCTCCAATGTCCCCTTCTCCTGGGGACAACATTGTCCCTCTACCATCTTCCCCTCTGATGTCCTCAGCTCTTAGGGACATCAACGTCCCCTTACAGTGTCCCTTGGTCTTGGGGACACCACTGTCCCCATCTGATGTCCCCATCTGCTCTCACTGGCATTGACCTGTCCCCTTCCATGAAGACCAAGTCAACTGTCCCCTTGTGATGTCCCCATGACCTTGGGGGACACCAAACATCCTTGAAGACCTTCTCCCATCGACACCAACCTCATGACATCCCCTTCCAGTGTCCCTTGGTCTTGGGGACACCACTGTCCCCATCTGATGTCCCCATCTGCTCTCACAGCCATTGACTTGTCCCCTTCCAACAAGACCAAGTCAACTGTCCCCTCACAACATCCCCATGACCTTGGGGACACCAAATATCACCAAGGACCTTCTCCCATTGACACCAACCCAGTGTCCCTTGGTCTTGGGGACACCACTGTCCCCATCTGACGTCCCCATCTGCTCTCACAGCCATCGACTTGTCCCCTTCCATCAAGACCAAGTCAACTGTCCCCATGACCTTGGGGCATGACCTTGGGGACACCAAATATCACCAAGGACCTTCTCCCATTGACACCAACCCAGTGTCCCTTGGTCTTGGGGACACCACTGTCCCCATCTGATGTCCCCATCTGCTCTCACAGCCATTGACTTGGACATCCCCTTCCAGTGTCCCTTGGTCTTGGGGACACCACTGTCCCCATCTGATGTCCCCATCTGCTCTCACAGCCATCAACTTGTCCCCTTCCATCAAGACCAAGTCAACTGTCCCCATGACCTTGGGGACACCACTGTCCCCATCTGATGTCCCCATCTGCTCTCACAGCCATCAACTTGTCCCCTTCCATCAAGACCAAGTCAACTGTCCCCATGACCTTGGGGACACCACTGTCCCCATCTGCTCTCACTGGCATTGACCTGTCCCCTTCCATCAAGACCAAGTCAACTGTCCCCTCACAATGTCCCCATGACCTTGGGGACACCAAACATCCCTGAGGACCTTCTCCCATCAACACCAACCCCATAACATCTCCAACCCCTTTGGTGACATTACCATTCCTCCACCACCACCCACCTTGTCACCACTGTCCCCCCTTGGGCCACCTCCAGCTGTGGTGGTGACACCACCACCACCGTGTCCCCAAACACTCACCGCCTGCAACCGGTCGGTCAACTCCCGGCGCCGGTTCCGACATTTGGCCGCCGCCAACTTGTTCCTTTCTCGTCTCACCCGACGTTTCTCCTCCTCCTCTGGTGTCAACTGCCAGAAGAACAAGCCCATCAGCCAACCAATGTCCCCAAGATGCCACCATCCTCTTACATCCCATCCACCCAACTCTTCCTCTGGTGTCAACCACCAGAAGAACAAGCCCATCAACCAATCAATGTCCTCAAGATCCCACCACCCTCTTACATCCCATCTACCAGATGTTTCTCCTCTTCCTCTGGTGTCAACCACCAGAAGAACAAGACTATTAGTCAACCAACGTCCCCAAGATGCCACCACCATCCTACAACCCATCTACCCAACTCTTCCTCTGGTGTCAACCACCAGAAGAACAAGACCATCAGCCAACCAATGTCCTCAAGATCCCACCACCATCTTACATCCCATCTACCCAATGTTCCTCTGGTGTCAACCACCAGAAGAACAAGACCATCAGCCAACCAATGTCCTCAAGATCCCACCACCATCTTACATCCCATCTACCCAATGTTCCTCTGGTGTCAACCACCAGAAGAACAAGACCATCAGCCAACCAATGTCCTCAAGATCCCACCACCATCTTACATCCCATCTACCCAAGGCCCCACCCCTCCCCGTCTCCTCCCGGCTCCGCCGCGCTCGGGCACGTGTAGGACGCGTTGGTGGGGCCGCCGCCGAAGCCGTGGTGAAGCCACCACCCATCCCTGGTGTGGAGTAACTTGGTCCTGGAAGGTCGTAGGGATCTACTGGGGGGTTGGGTTGAGGATGAGCCATGGGTGCTGCTCCTGGAGGTTGTGATTGGGCCACCGAGGAGATGAGGGTGGGTTGGACCAACCACTGAAGGTCCTGGCTGGTGGTGATGGCCGTCACCGTAGGTACGAAGGAACCGGGCATGTCCCCAAGGCCACCGCACTCCTGGGGAGATGGGGGACAAAGTGGGGGGGGTCAGGAGATGGGGACAATTGGGGAGGGGGGCAGGAGATGGGGACAATGGGG
>NW_010293360.1:0-38734 GCF_000700745.2 Antrostomus carolinensis
ATTGGCAGTACTGCATCACTCCGTTCAGCAGTGCTTCTAAGATGGTGCGTTAGGTCTATGTGTGAGGGGGGACCATTTTTTAGCTTCATGAAAGCTCCCCTGGCTCCAAGGTGGAGACCTCAGAGTCCAGGCTGAACTGATGAGCACTAGAGAAACAACTCTGAGAATCCATATTGGTGAGGGGAAGGACTGTCCTGAAAAGAAGAAGGTGGAGAGAACCTGGAGGAGAGGCCATCGACCTGAACAAAAGACCATCGGCCTAAACAAAGAGAGATCTTTGTTTCCAGGAGAAAGGAGGAGGAGGGGAGGACAGAGAACCTAAGACACCCAGTTCAACCCCATGGAGTAGGAGAAGGCAAAGGAGGTCCCTGCAGCCCATGGAAGTTCAACAGCAGAGCAGATACCCACACATAGGCCATGGAGGACTCCATGCTGGAGCAGAAAAGCTGAGCCTGAGGGCAAGTATGACTGAGCTGGACCCCGAGAGACGTTCAACACCAGAGCAGGAGTGAACCCCCAGAGAGAGTGGGGATGAGGAGGTGAGCTGGACCAGAGACTCATCTGCAGCCTGTGAATGTCCCCATGCCGGAGCTGGGAGCTGAGCCCGAAAAGGTCCGTGACTCCATGGGAAGCTGCTTGGGAACATCTTGTTCCTGGACTTCCATGCCAGGAAGAGCAGCAGAGGTGAACTGACTGAACCCCCATTCCCTTCCCCCTGTGCTGCTGGGGGGGAAGGTAGAGAAATCGGGAGCAAAGTGATTTGAGCTCAGGGAGAAGGGAGGGGTGGGGGAAGGTGTTGTAAGATGTGGTTGTTATGTCTCACTGCGCTACTCGGATGAGTGGCAACAAATTAAATTGATTTTTCTTCTGTTTTGAACGTAACCATAGCTGGTGAGTGAGCCCTCCCTGTCCTTCATCCTAATCCTGTGTCCCCTTTGTTGTGGCTCCCCTCCCATGTCACCGGGGGGGGGCAGTGTGTACAGACCGCATGGGCCCCCTGTGGTTAAACCACCACAGATGGTAGACAGAGAACAACTGCTGGATTGGATTCTGCTTCATTGCACTCATGCCATTCTACTAACTTATTTAGAAGCTACCTTCTGTACAGAAAAAGACATTAAGCCCAGAATATAAACATAAATAAATACAAAAATCAGTTCTCGAGGGGTAACATCTGTGAAGTAAAGCAGAAGTTGAACAGAATTCCACTTGGTTTTGCCCAACAGGAAAAAGCAATTGTTATATAAAACAAGGCAACGCTGATCACATATATAAGAGCACAGAGAAACAGTAACAGCACCAGAAATGGTGGACAAATATCTGAAAGCCTCAGACCCAATCCTTTTTAAAAATTATTTTTTTAAAAATAAACTTACTAGCACAACGTAAGTTTCCAAATAAAATTATTAACCATAATACATTTGTCCTTATTTGTCTTCTTCAGTCATTAAAGACAGCTGTCTCCAATGATACTGAGTAAGCTTATTTTATCATATTTGGACTGAGTTTTCAGGCATTCTAATTAATATAGTACAAAAATACGTTGCCAATATGTTTGGAACTGAACAAAGTAACACAGTCATGGTTTTTCTTCAGAATATTTACCTGAGGCTTCAAGGACCAATATTGCTCACTCATTTCAATAATAAAAATGATTTTTTTTCAGGTTTCTTCCCTTCTGTTCCTTTCTCTTATCTCACATCAATTCACTATATAACTATTAATACGAGTGCTTATTCATGAAGAACACAAAGTATTAATTCTCAATTTTTGCCTCTTACAAATGCAGCATTAAGGGTGAGCACGTACCTGAGCATGTATCTCCAGTATACCATCGTGCCACTACATTGTGGGAAGAAGAGAGAACATACAACTTTTCAGATTTCTTTAGTCATACTTGCTATGACCCTATGAATATTACTTTGGAAACTATGAGTCTCAGCACTACCAATTGCTTTGCAACTGAGACCCTCTTACTCTCACCAAGCGACAGTTTGCCCTCCTCAAGAAAATGTCTTTAGTTGCCTCTACTGGTGTTTAGCAGTTCATTAAACAAGGATTGTACTTCCTAGCACTTTTGGGTAAATGTTATTGTTTGACTTTCTGAAAGTGACTGATTTTTTATTTTTTTAAATTGCCTTTGAAGTTATACAGCTTTCCATAAATCTCCCAAACCACTCTTGTAGTCTGTTTCCTTCACATGAAGATCTAAATAGAGACAGCAAACAGAGCAACAGAAGAACCTTCCCACATTGCTTTTTTCAACCTGATGTTCATCCACCGTTGTAGGGACAGAAGACTGTTCAGATCAAACTAGTATTTAATCATTCTCCTCATCATTCTCTGCTAAACATATCTGGGGGTAGATTGGGCGTGTGGATTCCTAACAACTAAGAAACAGATGGGGAAAAAAAATTAAAAATCTAACTTCTAAGAAGTTAATGTGATTTCTCAGGTCATATTTTGGTCTATTTAAAAATAAGAACATAACTCAGAATGATGAGTAACCACAATGTTTCCATGAAATAAATGCTGAGCACCATCTTCTAGATCAAGAGACAGAATCTAACAGGACACTTCAGAACATAAATGAAGCTTCTAAATACATACTTGCGATTTTTGCTTTGTCAGAATTACAGGACTACAGTAAGGCATCAATATGTTGGTAGAAGGGTTGCAACATTAATATGTTAGAAGGGCTCTTATACTCTAAGACATTTTTAAGGGAATTATTGCTGGTGTCATGATACAGAAAGGTAACAGTCTATAACAGTTACCTCATTCAGTAGAATGCCATTCAGCAGTAAAATCATAGTGAAGAAAGAACAGTGAAAACATAAGCATTCATGTCAATAAAAGAGGCCTCCTAAAACCTGCATTGAATTAGATGGGCCAAGGTTTATCCACCAACAGAACTGTAAAACAAACTAACCCATGTAACAAACTGGTTGAAAAACTAGGATGCAAATGAAAAGGCTTAGGCTTACTTGCTATATATATAAAAAAAAAAAAGGAAGAAAAAAAGCATCCAGTAGCAGGTTTTATAGAGATGCCAGATCACTGGAGAAAGAACTGCAGAACAGCAGGTTAGTGACATGTTGAAAGTCACAGTAAAGTGAGACTGGACCCAAATCTCCTCTTGCTCTGGGATTTTACCATGAAGTTTGACAAATAATGAGCAAAATTTCACACTCAAGTATCCAAATAGGTCTCAGACTTATAGTTGGTAGATATATTCAAGCTATGTAGGCCATTTGTCTCGTATTCATCTCTCTGGAACTGCTCAGCCCTGAAGTTTTCTTGGAATTCCAGATAAGGGCATTTGCTTCATTGCTGGAGTGGTTAAGCCACCTAGCCTATTTTTCCTCACAGGATATTTGAATTGCTTGCACTCATTTGGGAATTCTTTTTAGTTTGCACAGGAACAAGTCTAGAGAAATACAAAATTTGTTATTTGGGCGGATACACAATGAATCAGCATTTGTGGATATTTGCAAGCTCCCCATGTTGGTTGTTTGTGTGTAGTTTTGATTCACAGCTGAAAAGTTTTGTAACAATCATTCAAACAAAGCAACTCATAACAAAGGCAAAATGTAAATTTCATTAGCTCTTCCACTCTGAAATGTATTTCATTCACCACAAATCATCTGCAATTTGCAAATCTGTATATTGCTTGCTCCTGCCAGCCTAAGTATTAACATTTGGGCAATCTAGAGACAGTTTTGAGGTCTCCAATAACACTTGGTTTTTTGAATATTAATACTAAGCCTCATTTTAAAATTTCAGTGATATCACAGTATTGTAGGAAAATCTAACTTCTTTGTAAAAATATAATGCATGTACAAAATTCTAACACTTGGCAGGCAAAACACATTTATGGAGTATTCCTTCTATGCTGAAGATTGTGAATGGCACCCAATTCTGTTCTTCCCAGTGGAAAAAAATATGAATATTAAGCACAATTAGGCTAATTATAACTGTTATGCTACAGGCAGAAAGGTTATTAAGTTTGCATCATAAGTCTGGGGCTTAAAAGAGCTGCATAATCAGAATTTAACTCAATACATGCAAGAGTGAAGGCTTTTGCTCTTATACTGGACTAGACACCATGCATTCAGTAGTTTGCCAGTTGAGAACATACATAGCAGAAACAGATACATAAAAGAAAAGACATGTTCAAGAATATAAGTGATCTACAGCTCAGGTAAGACAGCAATACTAAAAAGCAAAACAGAAAAAAAGTGTTTTGATTTTTAAAAACACAAATGTGCTATTCACTTCTACTTTAACTTCTTGGAAAGCATGGCTGGCTTTCAAGAATTCTGGCTGGACTTTTTCCTGACTGCAGTGCTAATCTCAGCATGGCAACTTTCATGCGTATTCCTTTTCATGGGTCAGAAGCATCCCGTTACAAAATAATAGGGTAGCAACCTAAAGCCAGGAAATTCATGACTTTTTACTTGCTAAGGTAATAATTCTGAGCAAAGTACTGATATAGTAATCTGGGGGCATGGAAATACCAAACTGGTCCTAGAAAATAATTATTGATTTGTGCCTAAAGTTCTTTTGGCAGAGACCACACCACATGGGATGCTGAATAGAATTTCCTGCAGTTTACAGCCTCTCAGTGGTAATTAGATCAAACTATATTTAGACACTGCCAGTGGAGCTTTTAAATGCACTAGGAAGAATTTCTGTAGAATACCACAAGTCTTTCACCTTACCTCTACAGTACCCAAATAAAATCTTGATTACTACCAGATGATCTTAATTTTCATTACTAAAATCTACTTGAAATGGTTTTACATACTGGGAATTGTCATAAAATTTAGCTGAAGAGACCTCCACAGAAGCTGCTAGAATAAAATTGATTTTAATATAAAATTTAAATATGTATTATTTGAAAATATTTGCAGCAAATTTATCTTTTTTAGACTGCTTTTTTAGAATACATAAAATATTCTGAATAA
Organism: Antrostomus carolinensis; assembly: GCF_000700745.2. Classification (NCBI taxonomy): domain Eukaryota; kingdom Metazoa; phylum Chordata; class Aves; order Caprimulgiformes; family Caprimulgidae; genus Antrostomus; species Antrostomus carolinensis. Next base: position 4,971 of record NW_010293360.1, read on the forward strand.
TTTGAATTGGAATAAAGGACACCACATTAATATATAAAGAACAATGTGCTCTGTGCTCAGATTTTGTAAAGAATATACTGCTGATTCATTAACCCTCAATTACTATTAAAACACTATGGGTCTAAAGTAAAGAAAAATATAAAAAAGAGCTCAGGTATGCCAGTGATCTGCATGAGAGTTAGACTCTCTAAACACTGTGTGCAGCAATATATTCAACTTTTTAAAACATTACCTGTTTAAGCATTCAAGCAAATAATGTGCCTTCCAATTAAGATTTGCAATCTGTATCACACAGTAACAGCTTCTTTTAAAAGACTCATAAAAGTTTCTGTTGAACCTGCATTGTATGAAATGTATAAATATTTTATAGGCCAGCATTAGAAACCCTAGCATTCAGCGGGAAAAGAAAAATACAGTTTAAAAAAATTCCATGTGTTTTTTTTTATTTATGTACAGTGGCAATATGCCTTTACATTTCAACCACAAAAGCACATATATGCATTCATATTGAATTACAGCCTGAAACACCTTAGAAAGAGGCCTCTCAAGTTGGTTGAGAAAGCAACTCCCCATCAGGTGGCACATAAGGCACATCTCCCAATTTTTTACTTAGTTCTACCTTCCCAATACTTAGTCACCTCTCCTAGCCTCATTCTTCTTTCTCAAACCATCCTCTCACAGTATGATAAGCCTCCCTCTATCACTCCATTTTCATTCTTTCTTTTTGATTTTCCTTCTCCCTTCACCTCTCATACAACATGGTTGGGTTTTCCAAATCCCCCAGGCTCTGCTGCAGCCCAAGCAGCTATTAAGCAATAAGCTCAGATCTCAAACTCAGCCTGGTTTCCATCCTCAAGGAACATAATGGAAATTAACTTTGTTCCTAAAAAGAATACAGAGAATAGCAACTACCAGGATTAAGAACAGTTTGGCTTCGGCACCATTGAAAGCAGAAAGTAAAAAAAAGCATTTCAAAGTAAGGGAAACTCAGAGAGTTGACTATAAATAATACTTAGATATATGGAACAAACCAGGCAGGTTCAGAATTTCCTAAGCATACAATAAGCACCTACTGAACCAATTCCTGAAAACATTTTTTATTAGAATTATTACATCAATCAAAAATAGTACCTGTAGCTATATCATACAAAATACATAGAAAAAACACAACCCCTCAGCCATTCCCCAAACTACACACTAAGTCCTCCCCCCTTCTACAAGAGAAACAAAGACTAGAAAACACTCTGATAATCCTGAAAACAGGAAAACATTGCATCAAACAATCAGAAAAGTAATATTACTCACCCAAGGACTAAAAACCAGTAGCACCAGTGCACCATGACCACCTCCTCCCCACTGTGCTCTGGCACAGCTGCAGCCACTTTGCAACAGGATGCCAAGACCTGCTTCCTCCCACCTGGTGAACAAGTGCTTCTCATTTTCAGCTTCATTCCCTTTCCTCGCGGGGCCTAAAGAATACCAATGATAATAGTTGCAACTTCACACAATCATACACATCTCAAAACAAATGCAGGCTGTCAGATTTTTGAGGAGGGACTTTTTACAAGGGCAGTTAATGATAGAACAAGGGGAAATGGCTTTAAACTGAAAGAGGGGAGGTTTAGATTAGATATTAGGAAGAAATTCTTCACTGTGAGGGTGGTGAGACACTGGAACAGGTTGCCCAGAGAAGCTGTGGCTGCTCCTCCCTGGAAGTGTTTAAGGCCAGGTTGGATGAGGCTTTGAGCAACCTGGTCTAGTGGAAGGTGTCCCTGCTGATGGCAGGGGGGTTGGAACTGGGTGATCTTTAAGGTCCCTTCCAACCCAAACCATTCTATGATTCCATGATTCTATGATTAATTCCTGCTAGCAGCCAGCTATGAGGGCTGAGGTAAGGGACGTTAAGTTAGTTACACAAGTTGTTAAAAAGCTCACCTTGGCTCTTGGGACTTCTTAATCTCACCCTGATCCTGTTCAAACTGTAAGACAGATGTTTGTTAAAAGCATCAGGGAGAATTAAAAAATCCCAGGCCTGTATAGTGGAAAGCTGGATCAGGAATGGGCGCAGGCAGTGGTGGGTGAAGGGCAGAGGCGGAACTGGTGCTCTGTGTGGATGCGCAACATGGCGGCAGGGGGTGGTGGGGATGGCAATTGCTTTAGGGAGAAAAGCTTAGAGAAAATGATGGCAGAGTGAAGAAAACATGTCAGGAAACTACAGATCTTGCCAGCTTCATATTTTTGGAAGGCCAGTGGACCTGCAGAGCACACCTGCTCCCCTTGGTGGCATCTCTGCTCACCTCTGAAATGGCTGCACCTTCGCCCTCGCCCTGGAGGCGCACGCTGCCCAGTCCCTGAGGGCAGCCGCCATCACAGTCATCCGCCATTCGTGTCAGACATGCCAATATATGAAGTGTGAGAAAGCTGTAAGTTTTATGTGAACTTGTTTTTAATCTTGGTAGAGAGTTGTTTTAAGGAAAAAGAAAGGCAAACTGTTACTGCCTTTTTTTTAACAACAAAACAAAAAAAGATAGCTGGAGTGACCAGCAAATTCTGTGTTCAGCTACTCTGAGGGGAAACAGGCACCTGAGGGTTATTGTGTGGATGACTTTGCTTGTGTATTCTCAGCTAACTTCACTGAAAATAACAGAGGGACTGTACTTCAGCCTCTGGTATAGTGATGAATAATGTTTCACAGGGGTTTGGCTCAGGGACTATGAGAGCATTCAGTCTTCATGTGTGTTGCCCTAATAAAACAAAGCACATCTATGTTACCCATTTTATACTAGAAATAGTATTTAAAATAAGGGTCACTGGCATGTCAGCAACCCCAGTGTGCTTATGGACCTGGCAGGGGTGGGGAAAGAGAGGTAGGAGCCTCCATTTGGGTCTGTCTGAGGCTAAACACCCACGGCCCCAAGATCTGTGAAGATTTCCAGTAAAAAAAAATGAAAAATGCAATAGATTAAAGTCTTTATCCATTTCCTAAATGTTGCAAATTTCTAGATGATGTGAAACTAGTTTCATGGTGAAATAAACCTCTGCTTATGGTAGAAGCATCCAGTCCTGTAGTAGTTGTGCTGGGGCCTGGAGGTCAAGAAGGAAGAAAAATAATCCTGCTTTGTGAATACATGAAGATAGTTTTCACAAATAATCTGAGAGCTGGAATATGAATAGAGTTGTAGCATAAGTTAAAATACAGGTGTCTCAGCTGCATTGTGGTGGAAATTCCAGTTCAGAGGTGAAAGTTAATTTATTAATTACAACGACTCACTGCCCACTGACTAGAACTAGTCCTGAAAATGACCAGAAACATTTCTTGATCCACTTGTTAATGTGGACAAAATATGTTTTTGCAAGTTATCTAAAGCCTCTCTACATTTGGGACTGAGGTTAAGGAAAAAAGGTTGTGGATTTGTGTTCTATAATGTCACAGATTTTTGTAGTTTTTTTTGTCATTTTGGGATTGCAAAATTTCCTAATGCTTAGCTGGGAAGGCTTGGATTTTGTAAAGAAATGATAAATTACAGAGCATAGTAAAACTTTTTTTTCCTTTAATGTAAATATCAGAAGCTGGCAGAATGCTTAACTCAGAAGTGTAGGCTGGCTTTCTATACTTAATTATACAGAGAAATTGTAGAGAGAATAAATCTCTCTAGCTTTTCCCTTTATCAGGCTGCATAGACATATATATCATGTTATTACCCAAATGTCTGGTAGACTGATGTTAGGCAACATCTCTAAAAAGGTGGTAATTAAAGTGCAGTTATAGCATAGGACATGATGGCTTTTTAATGCCACCATTTAGTGTGGCTTTCTGTCTCGCAGAGAAGATTTTCAAAAGTAACATTGCTATTGGTGAAATTGATTTGAATCAACTCAAAATGAGAAATGTCAACTCATAGTAGTTTCAGGACCTGACTTAATCTGTGATACCTTTTTGATAGTGTTAGGCCTTGAAGTTAGCTTTTGTCTTGTACTGTACAAAATCAGTCACTGATTTTGACAAGAAGAATATTGATATTTGAATAGGGCTTCTTTTTATTCAGTGCAATGTTGAGAAAGCCTCAGTGAAAACTATTTCTTTTTTTTTTTTTTCTCTTTTTCCAGAATATTTTATGTCATGCTCCTGTGTCACACTTATCAGCAATGCCATAACTGAAACATCGTTATGTGATGTCTCATTATTATTTATTGGTACAGGTTATTTCCAAGTATATTTTATGAAGGTAATTTTTTAGATTAATTCCAGCAAGGAAAGTTGTCTGGTTTTTATTTTGCAGACTGCATCTTCTCAGTACTACAGAGTGTATGTTCAGTTTAAAGTCTGAAAAATTACTTTGTCACTTCAGGGACACAGTTTCAGTGTTTTCTGAACTAGTCATGGACAGCAATTTCAAAATTGTGAAAAAGTTGTGACTTGTCTGATGAGCTCCATTTTTGTGTCTGTGTGAGATTTTACTGGAAACATCATTTAGAGAAACTGGAAGAAAAAAAATAAACAGTGAAGGACTGGCACTTTACCTGCAGTGACTTGTAATTGTCTTGCTAGTAATATGATGGTTATTGGAATATGCTAGACTTTACTTCTTAAAATACAAAGACAATAAGTTGGAGGGAATGACCAGAAAAGCAGTGCAGAACTGCATACTCCAAAAAGGCTGCTGCAACAGGTATTAGTCTGGTGAGAAGGTTCATCAGCTGTCACCATATAAGGAACAATAGAAACAATCTTATTAAATATTCAATATTATTTTCTATAGTTGTTTAACTGAGAGCCTCGCTATTCTTTGAGTTTTCATGGTGTTTCTGACAGTAGCTCTATTAAATATTCAATATTATTTTCTATAGATGTTTAACTGAGAGCCTCACTATTTGAGTTTTCATGGTGTTTCTGACAGTAGCTTGCTTATAAAAAAAGACTGTATGATTTTGCTGTTTTCTTGGATCCAGTCTTCCTCATGCCAGTTCCATATGTATATATCTATGCTTCAGGTTCCTATTTTATCTAATGAGAATGAAATTAAATAATGATTGCACATGAGGATAGCAATATTTGTAAAGAGACTATAAAATCTCTTTGATATTATTTTAGTAAATTATGTCAGTATAGAAGTCTGAATTTATTTGGCCTCAAAAATTGGTTGTCTGGGAAAAACTGTAAAACTAAACTGTAAATACAAAATTTAATCTTGTTATACTGTGAGGATCCAAGACACGTGTTTCCTGGAGTATGAGATGAAAGGAAGAGCAAAATTATAAAATGAATGTATGACAGAGCTTAAAAGAATTCAAAGGCTCTGGTGTGAAAAGTGAGAGGTGAGAGAGAGATTCTGGTTTTAAGAGAGAATTTTTGCTCTTCTGGCTGGTGAAGGAAATGAAAAAGCAGAATGTGCTGTTCTGGTAAGGAAACTTGATAGAACCACTGAACTCAGTGGTGTGTGTTCTCTGTCTGGTAGAGTATGCCAACAGTTTATTCAGTCTATCTTGATAATGGGTTGTCTGTAATAGATGATACCCCTAAGCTGTTTTGTGTCTCCTTTATTGGATATTTTACTTATGTTTTCTGAAGTTGAGCATCTCATCAGTTTTGTTTACAGGGCTGTATTTCTCTTCTCATTTACTCTTACTTGAGATAAATCTCTCTTTTCATACGTTTATATGGGCTTTTGATTCTATATCTAAGAATAGTATCTTGCAAATTTTTGTTGTTGTTGAATCATTGAAAGACATCATCTAGGATATGTGTTTTTGTTAGTATCCCATGGTTTCTATTCCACTGCAGCATGAACAGCTGAAGGGGTCACTGCCGTGCCCGCTTTCTGGAAAATGCTTTTTACGTAGAAGGGATGACTAAATGGGGTAAGTGCCATGCCTGAACTGATGCAATTTAGTGTTAGGTGTATGAAGGCTTTACTTTACTGCAAAACAGCTGCTGTTTATTGGTTTAGGCATTGCTATGTATTCTACTCATTTGTTCCTCCATTCCTGTCTCTACATTTGAGTCAACATCCTAAGGGATGTTGGATTTTCCCAGTGTGCTTTTGACTCTAACAATAGGGTATTGAATGAGCATGATCCACGTTATTTTCCCTTAGAATTATGTACTTATTTATAAAGATGCACATAGCACTTTTGTTAACAAGAAAGGGGTTGGGTTTTTTTTTTTTTGTTTGTTTGTTTGTTTTTCTTGGTTTCTGTTTGTCCTTTTTGTGACATTCTTGGGAAATTATTTTGTCAGGTGGAAAACACGGAGTTCTTGAGTCAGAGGTGAGCTTACTGTTTAATAGCCTTGTGTACCTAATGAAGTTGACAACCATGATGAAGATACCGTAATTCTATAAAACAACTCTGTTTAAATAAAACACTTACTCAAAAGTTAATTAATATGCAAGTCTGGACTCCTGCAGTTAAATATAGGTTGCCCTTTACTTTCACTATTGTTGGATGTGTTGGTTTCTGGCCAACTCTAATGGATACAAAGTATGGTTAGTGCAACTGTAATGGATACAGAGCGGATGTGAGGAAACATACTTCCTAAAAAAAACCTCAAACCAACCAACACATCAAAACATTTTTATATTAAACTGCTTATAAACACAGACTTAGTCTATCAGCTACTGAAGAAGTCATGGGGATACAAATGTTAATTTGTTTATAGCATGGTAATCTTTGTAAATAGACTAAATTCTTAAGCCTCTGCATTACAATATTTCATAAGAATATTTGAAACAAACACCATAAATGTATTTTTCTTTGATAGTTTGGGAAGTTGAGCTATTAAACACGTTGATGAAACAGCTAGGTTTTAACAAATTATCATTGATCAAACCTTTTAGATATTGTGGAGTTAATTCTGAGTTCTATCTGTCATTTCTGCAGTGGACTGGTAGAAGTGTTGGATCGGATGTTGTATATCAATAGTTCTTAGCTTTGGGTCATAGAGATCAAATACTATTAGCATCGCTAATTGTAGATAAAAATCTGAGGAGCCACCAAACCATTTAACTGGCAGTTAAATGGAATTTGCTAAATTCCATTTAACTGCCAATAAATAGTGATAAATTTCACTTTTGTCTCAAATTGCATTTAATTGGTTTATCAGAAAAAAGATATACTATCTCAAGAGCACTTTCCTGTTCCAGAAAGATGACAGCCCAAATACTTCATTATAGTTAGCAGTTGTAAAAATGGGCCAAAAGATAACAAATAAATTCCCAAAGCTTTGTTTTCCTATTTATTGGCAAAAATATGACCTAAACCAGCTAGGTAATCCATGAGAAATACACTATTCTGCCAGATACACGCAAGTGACAAATGACAGTTTGGACGTGGCTTTACTTGAACACCTGATTTTGTGTTTTTACCGCTTATTACTGCTATTTATATTCTGTGTAATTGTGCCACTGCTGCCCCTCAACTCTCGCATGTAAATGCTGAATCATATAATAATTTATGTTGGATGTGATGAATAATTTATGTTAGATCAGTGAAGCCATCTGATTCAATGTCTCACTCAAAACACAGCCAACTTCGAAGTTAGTTTGCACAGGATGGTATTTAGTGGTGTGATGCAGTAGGTTGTCTGGTAGCTTCCTCTACAGAAATACTATAAAATGTTGCCAGGGCAGTTAAATAATACTCCAGGAGTCATGTGTGTGGACCAGAGGTTGTGTAAGTACAGAAAACAGGCCTTCTAGAAGCCTCCTCTGAATGACTTTTCACATTCTATATTTTAACAGTTTTCTATTCCAGAGACCAGAACCCAAGTTAGGGAAGAGCCTATTGTCCCAGGCCTCTGGCCAGTTTCAGCCTTTTAACACTTTTGACATTTTAACCTGCTCTGTAGCTATATGGTACCTAATAACACAAAAGCACATGGCTGATGAGAAGGAAAGGAGAGAAAGTGCAACAGACACATAATATATGTAGCAAGTTTAATATTTGTTAGGAAGAGCTTGAAAATTGTTTTTTCTTTCTGTATCTATGGACTCTAATTCTATATCACTCACAAGCTCAAACGAAAATTTTGCTATTTTCACTGTCCTTGAAAGGAACTTTTGGTTGGGGAGGGGGATGGGAGGAGAATGACTGACAGACTCTGGAGAAGAGTGGGGCTTTCTGTTGTGTTACACAGAAGGAAGTGGTATGACCTGCCTTTCCCATGAAAATAATGAAAGCTGGACTCTCTTCTGGGCTGTTTTTGTGTTAGAGCAAGGAAGAGAACAAGGGTGTCTTCTGGGAGAGGAATTTCTTTGCCTCCAGAATAATTGGTTTGCTAAAGGAGTGAAGGGTCCAATTAAGGTATTTTTACTTGATCTAGGAACTTAGGACAAGTGCCATTGCTCCCTTGCTCTAAGGCAAGTCTTGTACTTTAAGAATTTTTCTTTATTTTTTCTTCCTTTCTCCTTTTGCCCCTCTCTCTTCCCAATTCCAGAATCTAACACGAATAATACCTTCCTTGTAAGGCATGGACAGAGCTGTGGAAGCCGAGTAGAAGGAGCTCCTAATGTTTGTGAGTAAGAAAGGAAGGAAGAAATTGTATCATTTGTCCTGGTGTACTATATAACTGAGATAGATATGCCAGCATCAATTCAAGATTAGGACAATTGGTGAGAAATAAACCTAGAAGTATATTAAGGCGCTATGTGCTGCTGAATATAGAGTTCCACATGTTCTTTACAATTTTGTTGGAACTGAAAGGTACCTGGCCACAGTTAGTTTTTAGGTGGCAAGCACAAATAGAAAATTTTCAGCTTAAAAGTAAGGATATAATTATGTGTTTGAAATATACATACTCAATATTAGCATACGCAGTGATATTCAGAATATTGAGTATATAGAGGCTATTGCCTGGTTTTATGTTCTGAGAATATATTAATTACATGAAAACTCAGTTTTAGTAAAAAGCCATTTTTAAACCTCTATTTTCTTCCTCTCACTTTGTTTCAGGCAACTATGCCACTCATTACATACTAATAGCTTTATCCATCTTTACAAGAGTAATCTATTTATTGCTCAGCTTCACTAAGGAAAAATAGTATTTAGGAAAATCCCTACAGCACAGGTTATAATATAAGAGGATGAAATATAGAGGCCAAAAATAGGAAATATGACTGGAATAGCTTTAATGTACACCCTAAATCATAAGTAGTAATAATCCTGCAAGAGGGAAAATTTCTTGAATTTATATCCTGTGGTTTGAAATGAGAATATTGATGTTTCAAATACCACTAGACAGAATTAAACTTAAACTCTGAAAAAACAGGTTTAGATCCAAGATCAATGATGGTTTTGGTTTAGATCCAAGATCAATGATGTTTTTGCATTGTCATATGTTCTTTAACAGTAATATTGCCTGAATTGTCTTTGCCAAGGAGTTGAATCTATTTTTAAAAGTTAAGTTGAAATGAATATTGTACTGTAATAGCAAGATTCCTTTGGTGGAAGAAGTACAACACTGGGCCTTCATAAGTAAGGATTACCTTAAAGTAATCAGCTGTTGAAGGGCTGCTTCTAAACATACAGGATAGACTGATCCTTGTAATTTCTGCAGCTGGTTTTTCAGCAGATTTTTCTATATGAAGAATGATGAAGTCTCTGAGATATACTAAATATATATTTTCCCAGTGGAGAGGATGTGAGAGCTATTTCTATAGATCTTTGTTCTTAGTACTGAGGAATATTAAAGGCTCCAAGGCGATTACAACTAAATTAAATCTGTTTATAGTACAGGTCTCCTGACCTAATGGGAATTTTGTTAAATTGAATGCTTTGTATATGTGCTGGGTTTGAAGCCAAGCAAAACTCATCAAGCCTGATGTGTTCTTCTGACCTCCTCAGGTCATAGCAAATTACTATGAAGTGCATGTCAGTGACAATGTAATATGCCTGAGGATGTATATGGTAGAAAGAAATCTTATTATTTGTAAATGGTACAGTTACACAGCATTTAGCATCTCTGACCTTTAGAGAGTTTCGTGGAACATGTACTTGCTGCTCCAGGAAGCTTTGCGAAGTGAAATAATTTTGGTTAAGTGTTAAATGAATTAATTTTTTAGTTGGGCAACAATTCAAGTTGTGCTGCACCCCCCCTTTTTTTTTTTTAATATCTAGAGTGTGGGATATCCAAACTCCAATTTAGCTTATTAATTTAAATATTCCTCACCCTCTTAGATCTTGTGCTTGTAGACTAACAAAACACAAAGTCCTTCACTTCCAGCGACAAACATGCAAACACTGGTATGTTATCATCATTTCTCTCATAACAAACCCCAGGATGAAAGCAAAACACAGCATTATTCTAGCTACTAAAAAGAAACCCAGCTCTGTCCCAGCTAAAAACCAGGACAATATCCACCCCTTATTCCCTACCATTTATGTCATGCTCAGGTTTTCATACTTCCTAATAGATTTAGATTAATTACTACTACTAACAACCATTAGCCCATTTTTCCCTCCTTAATTGGCTTGATTCATTTGGGCAGATGATGAAAGTGTACCATCAGAAAGAGGCAGCATGAACACTCACAATGAAAGACAGACATTATAGTTAGTGTGTTAGCTGTGCTGCTGAGACACCTATTTAATATTTTTCAGGTAAAGAGTAAGCACACACTGTGTCATCTGTAATTTTGGGAAGGATGATATAGTTAACCCTATATCATCAATGTGAATGCTTACAATTTTATTAATGTCTATCTATAAACTATTCTGTTGCCATGCTGTTCTGAATTTTAGCTGAAGCTGTAAGAACTAGCAATACAGGGTTTCTGTTTCTGTAGGGAGTTTTGTGAACAGTTGGAACTGTTGGCATGTCTCTTGGTAACTCTGAGCAATGTAAATCAAAAAGAGTTCATTCTTCACTGCTTTTGAATAATGGCTACATTCTGCTTGTTTAGGGGAGACTTTCTTATCCCTGAGGAAATGTCCGCCTCATGTGTGGTTAGAGAGTTTCTGCTGAATGCAGAGCTCTGTGGTGAGAAGAGCTGTTACTCATTCACAGGCACATGGACTCTTCTGTATAGAGCCTCTGCAGTGTGTCTTCATACGTCTTGGTACCAGTAAAGGTTGCTGGATGTTGCCATAGCATAGGTTATTACCATAACATGGAGGTGGTAAAATTATGCATGCAAACAGATCTAAACTTTTTAAATAGCTATCTCATTTAGGTTCCTGCTCCAGCAGGGGGATTGGACTAGATGATCTTTCAAGGTCCCTTCCTATCCCTAACATTCTGTGATTCTGTGAAATTAATGGTACTTCAACTTTTAAATTGTTTCATATTTACGGTTTTTGTCAAGTTCTACAAATGAATGGACAGAATCTTACTGGAAAAAAAGCTCATGAGAAGTATTCCTAAAGGGAAAAAATAGCTCATGTGAACTCAACTTTGTATTTACCCATGTAGTATTTCCTTGCAAGAACTGTGTTCTTACAAACAAGGACAAACAAATTCTAGCAAACTTATGCTTTCTGTTTTCGGTTATGAAATTTACTTCATGACAAAGGAGATGGTCAATTGCAGTATCTTGGCTATCATCCATTTTAAGTTTCACATTCTGTGAATGGAAATAATAGGATCTGTCTAGTGTGATTGGTAATGCTCAAGTCTCAGACAATTTGATTTGTATTAGCATATAAAGATTTAGTTAGGCTCAGGAAGTAATGAAATAACACAAAACTGTAAAGTCATTCTGAAATTCCAAGAAGATGGCATTTTGCAAAGTTTTGACTGTATGTGAACCTGGTTAGAAGATACAGAAGAATAAGATCTAGTTATACTATTTTGTGCAGGATGAAGTTTCCAAAGAGTTAGAAAACCACATCCAGGCCTATTTGCAATTACAGTTTTGGGGGGCAAATAAAGCCTTGCTTCTCTTTGTTAGGATTATTGTTGTCAGAGTTGTGAAGCAACTGACTGACTTACTCAGTTGGTTGTGGCACTGAAATGGGAATTGCAGTGTTTCAACCAGCTTTCCACCTACCCTTTTTGCTTGTTGAAAACAAATATTTTGAATGGGCTTGTCAGAGGAGGTAGTTTGAACTTGGCTTTTTCACTGTCACCCTAAGAGTGGGAAAAGAGGGTTTAGTGGGGAACGGAAGAACTCTGACCTACCTAGCCTCTCCCTTTGGATGTTTTTGCTTATCCCTTCATGTGTTTTGGCCGAGCTGTGATGATGGAGCTTGTATCTTCTTTACCATGTTACTCTTCAGCCTGAAAATCAGAAGAAAAATTTTACAGGTAGTAAAATTAAGTTTTATTAAGGTTAATATTATTAACATTAAAACACTCTGAGCCCTTTTCTCTTAGTTTACCAAGTGACCTAAAGGTATCTGAGCTAGATGGAGGGTCTCAGAGGATGGGGCAAAGATTGTTGTGTTTGGTCCTTCCTTTTTCTGGGACCAGCAAGTTAAGAATTCCTTTCAAGTTGTACCATCTTGGGAGCAATCTCCAGAAGGCTGTTATGTTCACTGAGATTTACTGTAATATTGTACTTGTTTTGGACAGTCACTGCTCACAGCAGGATTTGCAAGTGCATTGGTGGTAGCTAAACTAACTTTGAGAGAGATAGCCTAGGATGCTGAAGGCATTCGTGTGTCAGTGTTGCTATTTATTCCCCCTGTAACATAAAGGACTGCAATCCAACACAAGTTCTGAATAGTCATAAGCTATCCACAGAATTATGTAGTGTTTTGGAAAGCAAGTAATTGTTACTAGTGGGGGTTTGTGTTATAAGAGCTAATTATTTACATTCATCTCATTCTTACAGACATGGACAAAATATGAGATGAATCATTTGCAATCTCTGTCCATTTTCATCCTCATTAAAAGTGAGCCTAGAAAACTAGCTAGAAACTAGCTGTACAGGCTGTATTCTCATTTGTGAAATGTCTGATCTGAATGTCCTTATGGTTGTTATAAGGAAACATCTTTGTGTTATTTAAGTAACTATTCCATTTGGATATTGGAAAGATAAAAAAAGAATAAGATAATTTACTATAAACTCTGACTTTTGCATAAGCACATTTGAGAAGGCAGACAGGAGCCTGAATCAGTGTTGAATATCAGAACAGTTGAATCTCAACTCGTAGCCCCAGTTACATGTGCATGTGTGTGTATAAACAAAGAAAATCTTGTTTTACATGCTGGGTGCTCTCTGCTCAGAGTATTGCACTTTATTCACTTTGGTGACCTGCAACAGCTCACTGAATCTAATATTGTTGTCCGTATGGTAGCTGATTAGTTTAAAAATTTCTAAGAATTAAAGAGTTCTCAGAGAAAGCTGGGAGATATTTTGATTAAATTAGGCAGTGCAATGCAGGGGTACAGGTCTGATTGATTGTTCTGATTGATTGCATATTTATGAATTTTTGCTGTAGCTATGCCATAAAAAAAATAAACAGAATAGTGAGAATGTTTAAAATAGCAACAGTTTGTTTTTTCCCTTCTTAATGGGACACAGTTTGGAGTACTTGGTCTTGGGATTTTTCAAAATGAAATAATTTTTGGCAGAGCTAAAAGGTGTCAGTCATTTGCATGCAAATTAGACTTAGGAGTGCCTGTTATTTAATGATGGCAGATGGCCTCTCTGCTTTCCTACACTATTAAGACAAAAAAATGCATAGAGTTATGCACTGTGTATCTATATAGTCCTCAAGTTCTTTTTTTCCCACTCAGCAATTGTTAAGAAGAAGTACATGTCTCAGTGTACTGGGTGGTACATAGAACTTCCAAAGGATAATAACTTACTCTCAGCTATAATTCCTGGCAATTAAATGGAAGGGGTTTAGTCTGGTTTTTTTAGAAATTTGTTATTCTAAATCTGCTGTATAGTTTAAACTGGTATGATATAAACCTGTTCAGGCTCTGCTCTTTGTTTGGTTTTAGGTTTTGGTGTTTTTTTGGCAGTCCCTCAGTTTTTTGTTTGTTTTTTTTTTTTCCTCATTCCTCCTTCCTCCATTTCTGTTTGTTGTTGTTGTTGGTTTGTTTTTCTTTTTTCCTTTTCTGTTTTTGTTTGTTTGTTTGCCTTATTTCTTTCTAGTTTCTTTCTGTGTTGTTTTTTTTTTCTTTTTCTTTCTTTTTTTTCTTTTTTTCCTCCCTCCACCCTCCTGGTTTATAATTTGAGCATAGTTGTTTCTTCTACAGTCTCACAACTGTGTCTAAGCTATGGAGAAAAAAAATTCTAGTCAAATTTCATGAGGAAACTTTGTAAATTTATCAACTCGTCTCTTATACTGTATCTTGAAAATTGATTTTATTGTTTCTTGTACAGTCTCACAACTGTGTCTAAGCTATAGAGAAAAAAAATTCTAGTCGAATATCATGGGAAAACTTTCTAAATTTATCAATTTGTCTCTTATACTGTATCTTGAAAATTGATTTTGGGAAATTTCTCAAAAATTGTCCAAAAAGTGTCCAAATTGAAGCTAGTTAGGTGTGAGTTTAGAGGCTTTTGGAGTACTTTTACAAATATTAGAATCTTTTTGCTCTTGACTGACCTCAGAAATGCCACCAAGCAGTTGTGAAACCAAGCATGTTTACGTTGTTTAGTGACACATGGGAGAAGCAAGGGTGGCCTCCAATTCAATACCCTTTTAAGTAGTTGCTAGTATGGTTCCAGCATAAAATCACTGAGCAGTGTGATAGATTGTAGTACTTTCTCCACAACTTTCAGAATTTTATAATTTTTTTTTTTCTTGCCCCTTTGCAATGGGTATAAAGTTGCATATTTAACCACTCTTAGTTTCTCTAGCTGCCTTGGCCATCAAGAAAGCCATTAAAATGCTCCAAGAAGCCAAGAGAAAGAGCTCACCCTCTAGCCCTTATATTCAGGCAGAACACAGCAGTATTTGATACTGGTATGGCACAGGGTTATGTTACTGGTGTAGTTGTCTACTCAGTTATTCATCAGGAACAAACTGGAGACTGCTAGATGTTATTGCAGAGTACACTTGCTGAAAACTAATCAGCGATGTTTCAGGACGATTCGTGGTATGCTTTCTTGGATAAAATTTGAAAGATGATCACTTATGTTTATTAACAGCAACATGATAAGGTCAGTGAAGGCAATTACAAGGATCTAAAAACAATCACTGTACTGCCAGAATGCCTCCTTTTAATAATACTCAAGACAAAATTATAACAGATGCATTTAAAGAGCTGAAGGTGGTTTATAATAATTCTAAAATGTCTCTAAAATTGAAGAACTGATCTAGCGTGGCTTGCAGGGAGGTTCTCTAAGGGCAGCATTACAATACTTTCAGTGCTGTCTAGGACACTTCCTATGTTTGGCACTCTGCTTTGAGGCAGAGCCAGCAGCAGTGATTCAACTAATGGAAATCTTTGAAAAGTTGATCATGATTTTACTTTTTCTGTCATCTTGCTTCATTAACTGAAGTAACACAGAAACAACTGTGCAGATGCAGCTGTTGCTGCACTGAAGATGATGTAACATGCTTTCTTCAAGAGCATGGCACAGTGGCAGACCACAGGAAAATCCCCCTGACCACCTTGAATAGATATTTCAATGCCTGCAGCATGCTTGCAGAATATTTAAATTATAAGTAGAGCCTCCAAGAATCACTTCAACAGAAAGGCATCACAGTGACATACCTATGACATGATGAATTTTGATGATGAGAGGATGAGTTTCTGTTGTTCTAGTGACTGTTTAGACTTCTGATTTACAGTTTGTTTTGTAACCTCTGTAGAGATGGTAGAACTACCTCTGTGATCTGCTGAGAAAACAAATATTGACCAGGAACTTGCTTTTTTATTCTTGTTTTTTTGGGTTTTTTAATACAATATGCTAAAAAAAGCTGTAAGGATTAGTAACAGGAGAGGTGAGGAACACCTGAGGGCTCTGCTTGTTTCTGTGCTGTTCTAACAACTCTTTCAACTTATCTGTTGACGCATAATGTGTCCAATTCAGCCGAGAAAGTTTGTGCCAAATACAGAGAACATCTGTTCTCTGGGAAGTCATTTTTGTACAAATATAGTACAGATGATTAATCTAATGTCTTTGGCATGTCCCTGTTGTTGATAGGGAAGATAGTAAAAGAGCCAAGTCATCTTAACGTTATTCTTAATGCTTTTGCTGAGCTTTGTCTTGCTTCTGAGAATATCCTGCCCATTGGCACCCTCAGGGTTTTAATATGCTGGAGCTGCATTTACCAGCTGCTGCCTCTTGTAAGAAGACTTTTGGCCATCAAAAACTTAACAGGATTGATACCTCTCACCTAAAGATGGTGTAGGATGTTTGGGGAAAAATACAAACTGCGGTGAGAAAGGACTCGGTTTTCTCTGTTCTTTTCTTATTTAATAACCAGTAGTTAAACTTATTCCAAATGTAAGCTATGCCTACATTTGGATTCACTTTGAACCAAACAAAACAGTTTGTAAAGCAGTATATTACTGTCATCTGAGAAAGATGCTGACAAAGCTGCAAGTAAAGAAAGTTCATTTGTTAATTACATTTGTCCAGAGTTTGGAAGTACAAAAGAATGAAGGAAAAAAGATGGTAGAAGCAGAAATAGTTTTTGCCTCTTTCTGTTAAGAGTTGGTGGCTTTGGCTGGATTCAAATGGTAAAATTGAACTTAGAGAAAAGTTATTCTTTTATAGAGTCTGCATCTTATTTTAGTTTCTGCTTTTGAGGGTGAATTTTGGAGCACTTTACTCCACCTCAGGAAGCCCTAACCATTGAACCATGGCTGTCCTGTAATATTTTTGGCTGTAATATATGAATAGTAGAATTGGGGCCACATTGTGGCAAAGAAAATTATGGATGCTGACACTAAAAAAACCCCATATGGGGATAATCATATTTGCCATGCTTTGTACAGTGGAGTTTTTAATGTGCTGCTCCAAATGGAGTCAGAGGTGACATCTTTTTCTGTTTTCCAACTTGCTTTCAAATAACTTCAAAACCTTTATGCTCAGTTTTAGGTAATAACTCAGTTCTCAGTGAAATTACGGTATGGTGATGCACAGTGATTTGGAAATACTGATATTATGGGTAGGAGAAAGAATTGGTGGCAGAGGGATTTATGCATATAGGGTATCTTTTTCTATTTTTGGACACTGCCCTCATGGCCATAGCCACTTCTTTTGAGAACTGATTGAACTAATGAATAAGTTATTCCTTTTATGTTTGTTTTTGGTCTCTTAATTTTAAGGTATGTCTTTGAGTTTTGTTTTAAAGCTGCATAATCATTTGATTATAAAAGCAATCCTAAAATAACATAGAGGCCTTGTTTCTTTTGGGAAGGACTCAAGGTTCCAAGGCTTGATGGCTATTTCTTACTGCTCTAAACTTTGTTCTCTTGACATGCTGAACTGATAGAAAAAGGTCCTGAAGGAATAAATTGCAGTCTTAAGAAAGACAAGAGATCAGCCCAAAGTGGAATGTCTTGACTGATGAAACTTGTTGGCTCACCGCCTAATGGCAAGGTTCCTTTTGCTCTGCTTCTCTCGTGGCTTGTTCCTTTCTAAGCTGGGTTTGTAGTAGCCAGTTTACTCCCCAGACAGGGCTGTCCTGCTTAACTCCTCTAATACAGTCTAATATGGTGCCAGCAATGGTCAAAACTTCTTGAGTCTTTAAGACTTCAATGACTTTCACCTTTGAAAGACTTGCAGTTTTCTACAGGCTAACCTGGGCAGTAATCCTTTTTTTTTCCCCCCTTTGGCAGGTAAAAGTTGGATTAGGTATTGACTTTGTGCACAAGTGCTTGTGCTCTGTTTTTGAGACAATGTTAAAATAACTCAATCAACAGTTAATTCATACACTGTTAACTACATCTATTTTAATGAGACCAAACAAGATGTGATCAATAGATATGGAAAGTACATTAACAGAAGAATATGGAAATGTGCATGCAATTAATGGCTGTAAATTAAAATTGGACTGATTCAATCTCCTCAGTTACTGGTTTATATCTGGTGAACTTCCATAAACTACTAATGTTTGCTTTACTGCACCTTGGAGTGTCGAAATCCCATTCAGCCTTGTAATAGCACTTAACATATGTGTAACCCCATGCAAATGCCGATTTATATCTAAAACTGCCTACTGCTGGTTATTCCATAGTCTGTGTAATGTCTGTTTCCACCAGTTCTGCTCCCAATGGACAGCTTTCCAACCTGTACAAATAACTGCTTCTAATGGTGCCGGTATCTTTGTTAGCAACTTTTGCTAATTAATCAAGAGCTGAATTAGTTTGGCCATTAAACTTGGCTCGCCTGTAAAACAGGTAGTGCTGTGATGAGACATCCTGGAAGAGTTTGTACTAACACTGTATTTGTTCTTTCTGTATCAGTTTTTCTGCTGTATCTTCTCACAAATGTCATATTCAGCAAAACATATTAATGGAAAAAAAGCTAATCCACGTACTCTGATGGATTCCACCAGTACTCTGACAGTCCTGTGGAACATAAATTCAACAGACCTTTTAAATGAAGTCTGTGGCCAAGGACTGAAACATGGTTGTGCTTGTTCTATCAGTAGTTTAGCTATTAAAGTATATTGTTTACCATTTTATATCTGCCATCAAGTGGATCAGACCCCACATTTTCTATATTCTGAGAATTATTTTAATCCCGAAATGGGACAGTTGTAGATATTGTGATCCTTTCGTGGGAAATTGTGCAAAAAGGCTACTTTAGCAAATCTAGGAGCTCTGTTTGGGCACAGTGGGGTTTTTTGATGTGGGGTTTGTTTTGTTTTTTTCAAACTATATGCTGTCTGAAAAATAATGTTTGAATGATGTTGAATGTTTACTTCTGCTTATTTTTCTGCAGGGTGATATGAGTCAAGTGAGATATTTCACCTTTCTGATTCAATAAGTGAAATCTTTAATATAACATTATAAAGTATATTGACTTTGTCTACAGACTTAGCTAATGATGTACATATTTAGCTAGTGTATATATTCCTTTGTAGGAAGAGAAATAATCAGCTTGCATAATAAATAAGTTTAAATTTAGAAGTGAACTGAGTTATCAGCATTGGCAGATTGCAATGACAGGTGAGAGGGACCATCTTTTTTCCATCTCTTTGATGGCTGTTTTGTTTATTTTTGTACTCATCAGGATAGCTCATGTAGTTACAGTGCTGCTGAACAGATGAATCTCAGTCACAAGTTGAGAAGACTATGTATTGTTACCCCCTTGCTCCCCCCACGTTTTGAGGAGGGTGCCAGCAAGCTGTTACAGATTTTGGTGTGCAGTGTTAGATTACAGACTAGCCTTTAGACTAAACCAGCAAATTATTTGGGTATATACTTATAATGTCCATTAATAAACATGGCCTATAAAGATAAAAAATTTTGTAAAAGTTATGAAAAGGAATATATTTAGGTTGTTGTCTTAGTTTTCCATTGGCTGAATTCCCTCATTAAAAACCTATAGAAGGCTACATGTATCAATCCATATTTTTTAATTCCTAAAAGCATCTCTTCAGCTGAAACCAAACTGAATTTTTTTATTTTTTTTTTTTAACTTCCAAAGGCTTGTGTTACCAGGAAGTTTGGAAGAAGGAATATAGTCTGTGTAAATGGTTGGATTAGTGAATTAAAGAATATGTTTGGGGAAAGCAGAAATTTGAGAACTGAAAACCCTATTTTTCTTGTGAGTAGACAGCTTTTCTGAGCAGCCTTATTCCTTCTTATAGATCATATCATGTAAAACCTACATAATAATGAGAACAATACAATGTCTGTAATTCCAGGCGAGGTTAAGCTGATTGTTGCTGGTACCTGGTTTTACCAGACATGTGAGTGTTACTGCGTCATAGTTTCTGATACACAAGAAAGGTCTGATTAATTTTTTTCCTGGTGAATTTCTGCTGAGTTGATTTGCTGTTTGACTAAGTAAAGTTTTAATCTTAATTTCAAATTAAGAGAGGTGGATGTATATGTTCTACTTATTTGATTCAAACAATAGATAATTATTTTGGTGTGGTGTTGTTTCACATTTGTATTGCTTATCAGCCTGATATTTTGTGATCCTCATTTTTATCAGTGTCTGTTTCTGTTGAGGTTAACCTGTTTTTTCCTTATATTTAATTTTTCTTCAGGGTGAGGCTTCCTCTGTGTTCTGTTTTTATGTAATTAAGTGTGTCAGTTCTAACTCCCTTTTTTGGACAGTGCTGGCCATTGTAGTAAGGCCATATGTTATTTTTTAAACATTATTTGTAAACAAGAAATCTACTGTGGGGCTTAGGTGTTCTGAAATAAAAGCTGGTATTGATTCACCTGCTTAGATTGAAAGTATATCAGTACATCTAGTGAGGAAAAATGGCAATGATGATTTGTGGCACTAGTAGATTTTTTTGCAATTATACTATATAAGTATATTTTTCTTTTTATGGCCTAGGTGTTCACTAATTAATTTCCTTTTGAAATGTTGTGGATATAAATTACACATAGTTTCACTCTGTCTGACATATCTTATTGTATTTTACAACTTTGGCATCCACCAAGAACTTGTCTTTTGGTTCTTTGCTTCTGGTGTCAGATTGAAAAAGTTTCCAGACTCCTCAGTAATGGATATTTTACTAAAATAGATCTGTCTCACAGTGTGAAATGACTTGCACTGGTTTGTTGTCTGAATTCATCTCTGATCTTAGCATCTGGTGTCCAGATGTTAAAAGAGAATCAGGAGTGACAGGTTACATTTTGTTTTGGGTATCAACTACCTTTTCTATTAGAAGCAATATGGCCTTTAGTTTATTAGAATTATTTACTTGGAGGACTGAATGTACAAAAACACGGTTCTCAGGTACAAAATTCATCTACAAAGTAATGTATTTAGTTAATCCCTAAGGATACTTACAACCATATATTATGAGGATCCTACCATACAGCTTGACTTTTATGTCTGAGGGCTCTGAACATACTGTAAAAATCCTATCTGTATGGCAGTTTTTGCCAGGTGCAAAATTGGTTTAATTATTGGTTCCTAAAAATGGTTCTGAAGATGTTATTTTGCTGGATATTACAGATAGGGAGCAGTGAAATATGTTTTGCTTTTTTCCTTGGGTTTTAAAGAATCCAGTGTAAATAAAAGTTAGCAAATAAAATTTTCCACATGAAATCTGTTTACAATAATACACTATTGTCATTTCCTGTTTTATTTTTATTGGATTGCTGTGAGGTCTGCCTCCTGCCTAGTCTGTGAGTGGCCCGTAGGTCCTGTAATATGTTTGATGGGTTTTGTCTGGGTATTTTGTTTTGTTTGGGGGTTTATTTGGAGGAGGAGGTGGCAGAAGGAAGTTTTTTCACACACACAGAATCACAGAATGTTGGGGATTGGAAGGGACCTCAAAAGATCATCTAGTCCAATCCCCCTGCCAGAGCAGGAACCTAAATGAGATCATTTCCTTGACTCTATGTGTATTTTTCTATAAATGCATTTCTAATCCATAGTTTTGTTCAGATGATTTTGTAGCAGGATTACCAGGATCCAAGCAATTATACATTTCATAGAGGGGAAAAAAAGAGAAAGAGATCACTGGGATGAAATTTCCCTAGTTTGATATTGCATATTGGTAAATCTTGTCATAAGGCTAACTTAATCAAGTCTGAATGGAAAAGGAGTTACTTCAATTTTGATTTACAGATCCTGTTTGTAATGCCTTAAGTATAATGCTCTGTCACACCTGAATTCCAACCCGAAAGCATGCTCAGAAAGTGGGTAAAGCATTAAAATCTGGATTTTCTATGAAAGTTAATAAAACACTGTCTCTGTTTTTTTTTTTTGTGTGTGTGTTTATATGTAACCTACAACATGTAGGGCAGACTTTTACAGGTAACAGGTAACATTCTTTAAATAGGTAACAGTAGGTGTTAAGGAATTAAATATTTCTATCTGATATCAGTAGTGTTCAGCTTTGCCTTACGTATTTAAATTTGTAATGCGGTTAGTGTAATTCCCGTTTGTCATGCTTCCTGCATTCCGGTTTAATTCAGTATTTTTGTCAGTCATTAGAAATAGGCAAGATAAAAAACTTAGTAGTAAATGTGCTGTTTTTAAAAAGACAGTTTAAAAGTTCACGTGGGTGTTGGCTGTTTTGGGATTAGTATTTTGGTGTGCTCTGAGGGGAAATGGTGTTTGAGGAAGTTGTGAGCCTTTGAACGCAGTGTACTGTGTCAGTGAGGGTGTGGTCTGTGAGACACACATTGCACGTGCCTTGGGGAATTTGTGATTTTTCCATTTGTAGTAATAGTTCTTTGTTAAATTGCACATTGTACTGACTGTGAACCAAGGCAGTGCTGGCCTGAAGAGCAGTAACTGCAGAGCTGACGCTGGGCTTGGCCAGGAGAAATGACTGGGGTATTGTTTTCGGCTGGGTTTGTGTGATCTGATTTAAGAAAAAAAACTGTGAATGGCAATTTTCAAAATATGTACAAATTTATTTTAGAAGGGCTGGTGCACCGTGTTGTGGTTTGGAGTTGTGACAAAGCCCAAGGAGTTAGTACCAAGAGTTTGATTTCTGTGTGTCCGACTCAGTGTTGTGTGAGGTGATGTGTCCTTATCCACCCAGGCAGATACCATATAGGCCACGCTTCTGACTTCTTTATGAAATAACCTTTTTGGTGCCTGTTTGCAGATTGATCAAAAACTTATTATTTCATGTTGTCAGTGGGTGAGAGTGAGGAAATGATGCTATAGCTTGAGTAAAGAAATTGTTTAGAATTTGTAGTTTCTCCATCACCACTAACCTTCCCTCCACCCCCGCCCCCCCAGCAGAAGGACAGGAAGAGGGTATTCAAAAGCACTCTTGATCAGAGCAAAATGTTTAAGAATGTAAGTTCTGTGTTGTCATTAGTAGGCCTTCTACTACACTTTCAGTCACCAGCAACTTCTGCCATTGATTAGGTTAACACTCTGTCTGGTTTGGTAACTTCAAAGACTCACTTTGAAGCCAGTGGCTCACTTCAAGACAGTTTCACCTGCTTTGTGAATAGCAGAGCTTTTCATTCCCAAGCCTATTATGCTGTTACTGGTAAACTGCATTACAATTCCAGTTTATTCCTTTGGTTCCTAGAATTGTAGTTTGTTCTTGGAATAGTTGGCATATACAAGATACTGAAGGATGGCTATTTCATATTTTGCCTGTATGCTCCTAGTATCCTAATAAATAGGTTAATTAATTCATAATAATGTTCAGAATTTGCATGTAATATTGTTTATGATTTTTTCATTCTCTCAAGATTCTGCCAATTCTACTTCACTGCTCTATGGCTAGAAGATTTCACTCTAATTGAGAGAACAGTAAAAGAGGCTTTGTCTACCAAAAGATAACAACTTGCACGGCTGTCACTTGCTTTTCCTTGTTGTAAACCACTTAAACATGTCATCAGCTTATAAACAAAGGTTTTTAAACATACTAAATACTGCAAAGTTCAAAGTGGAAGGCTGTAGTGGCTTAAAGAGTCCTCTCTACATCAGAAAGCAAAGAGCAACACAAGTCCTGATCATCTTTACCTTCTCTGCTCCTCTCTCCAGAAAGAGACACTCTTAAATGAAACTCTTTGGGGTTTTTTTGTTGTATGTTTTTTCTTGTAATTTGTCTGTTAAACTCAGACAAAAATGCAAGATATTTGTATGAATTCTGGATGCTTTCAGCATTCACTACCATTTTACCTAAAGGCAAAAACCTATAAAGAGCCTTGCACCTTTATTTTTCCTTGAAAAATATGAGAGATGTTGGGAGGAGCATCTTGTTTCTTTTGGAATTTGACAACACTCATCCACTTAAAATATTCAGGATTAAAATTAAAAGGTTTCAGGAGTGAAAAGTAAAACGTTTCTAATGTGGAGATACTTGCTTTATGGGAGGAAATCATTACTGTATGCCCCCAAAATAAAATAATTCTAACACAAAGCTCGAAAGCAGAAATGGAGATACAGGGATATCTATTAAATAAGGACTCGTGCTGTTCTGCCATCTCTTTAAGGAAGTGACTTTAAATGGTGTAAGTTTTACCCTGGATCTGGGCCTTAGTTCAGACTTGTTTTCAGTTGCTGAAGGGCATATTTATTTAAAGGACAGTTGTGCTAGGGAAACTGTTGGATTGATAAAACCTTGTAGCAATGGGAAAAGTATAAATCACTGAAAAACCCCTCAAGTCTAATTCAGCAAAATGTGACATTAACTTTTACCAGTAAAGGCTGTGTCCACATTAGGATATTTTGGAGCTATAACTATGCCAAATATTGTGCATCTGAGTCCTTGCCACAGCAGAAAAAAATATTTTCATATTTTCTCCTCTAGTCACGCCTCTGGTGGAAAACAGATGAAAAGGTTCACTAAGTATAAAAACCTCAAAGGATCAATTGAAGAAACAGGCAATTGTGCTTTATGCAGGAAATAAACTATCACTGTGGTATCACAAGTGGATCTGGCTGAGCTTTGAAGCACCCCCGCCTTGCCTCAGGCTGAGTAAACCACCAGGCAATTGTCCAAGCATAGCAGGCTTGGTAACCCTGCCTGGAGTTGAAAGGGGAGAAGTAAACGATGAAACTTTTTGGAAAGTACTTGGTCTCTGCCAAAAGGTTCTGTCCTTCCCCATGTGGAAGTTGTACAGCAGTGGAATTATGTTGTCAATGGGTTTTAATCTCTGCTTTGTGGGGTTAGTCTAGCAATTGACCCTTCTTAGTTCAGGACTGAAGCTGTGGGTACTGTCAGGAAATATTAATGGAGATATGTCGCTTTCTGCTAACAGCACTGGAGTGACAAACTTTTGGGCAAGCTCCACTGAGATTTGTTGGCCATGCCAGTGGCTGCAGAGGTGGTGAGGAAAAAGAACTGGGATCCTGTTACCTGTATTATGAGAGAATAGCCATGTGCAACTAGATACAGTTATCATTAATAATTCAAATTAAATAAACAAAAGAATGGAAACAATATTCTTGTCATCAAATTGTTGTTTTATATTTGTGGTTTATTGTACATGGTTACTGCAGACAAAACTGTGGGAAGTTAAGGCAAGCTATAGGCTGCCCAGAGAGGTTGTGGAGTCTCCTTTTCTGGAGAAGTTCCAAACCCACGTGGATGCTTTCCTGTGCAACCTGCTGTAGGGAACCTGCTTTGGCAGGGGAGTTGGACTAGATGATCTCCAGAGCTCCCTTCCAACCCCCACCATTCTGTGATTCTGTGAAAAGGAGGGAAGCCCTATTGATGCAAGTCTAGAGTTGGAGGGAAATCAATTTTCCCTAGGAAAGTAGTTATTTGTGTACATATATTTTTACATGTGTATTTATGCTTGAGTAAATTGTTATATTTATTTGGGATTTTTAAACATGCATCATCGTTCTTGCACATAGTATCTTTCCAGACTAATGTAATTTTCTGAATAAGCATGTAAAATATGCATATTAAAGTGGTGGCCAAATTTTTTGGCAGATGTGATTCCCCCATGGTTTAATTTCTGCCTGAACATTTTGACTTTGACATAGTACTGAGACCTAAAAGCTTCATTTTAGTTGTTAAGGGTGTTCCTACAGACATCTTTATTTGTGAAAACTTTCTCTAGGTCAGTTTGGACATGTGGCTCTTCCCCAAAACTAGCTGAATGCAGCACTCTTTAGGATATGAGTGTTACAACATGGAAAAGGCACTGATTTACAGAACTGCTACCACCTCTGCAAAAGGCAGAACAAAAATTGTGGTGTTTTGAATTAAAGATGCACATAGTTCCACTGCTGTGGACTTCTAAAGCCATTTTTCTATCATGCCCCCTCTGTTTAGATGAACTGCACTAGCAAGTTTCCCAAAGCAAAATAAATTTCCCCTCATACAAAAAGGATGTTAATAGATGGTAATAATTGTGAATTTATTATAAACTGTTTTGCTTCTGTCATACGTATTACTTGAGAAATCTGAAAGCTGTGGAATTGCTGGTTTTTGCAACTTAACAATCATCATAAAAGACAAACCAACAGAACCCTAAACTGAGTGGACAAAAGGATACAGAATATCTTCTGTGAGTCTTCTTTACTCAGAGATCAGATAAATCTACTCACTTCACTTTACAATTATTCCATCAAAACACAGGTTTCCCAAATTTGTCATGCAAGGTTATTAAACACAATTTAAATGAACATCTTTTTCATATTATCTGAAGACTTTGGCTCCCTGTCTTACTGGCTTTGTAGGTACTAGTTTCTAATATGTTCGTAGTTAGCAGCCCTGAAAGTAAATTTTGAAAGAAACAAAACTCTTTCCTCTCTGTGCTTACCCAAAAGGAGTCCAGGCTTCCAAGACAGAAACACTAGCCTCAGAGGTCATTTTTATTTAAGGTCATTATCTTCTTCATTATTTCACCATTCTGTCACTGTTCTCTGTGCAAATCTTTGCACAGGTTAAGATTCTGTAGCACATCAGAATTGCAGACCACAAAATGCAGTGAACATGTGGGCCCTTGTCAATGACTAGTGAGTTTTCAGCATTTTCTTTGAGTGCAGCCTATTGTAGGCTTGACCAGGAACAAAATTTCCTTTAATATGTGTGAAGCTATTTGAACGTTATTCAGATGTGAATTTTTGAGGTGTTAATTTCTTCTTCACTCCAACATATCTTTCTCTCTGAGTTTTATGTCTGATAGTGAATACTATTTTTAGATTGCATCTGGGTCAACTGCTTGAGTTTGAGGTCTTATTCACTGGCAAGAAGATAAATTTGATGCTAGACTAAAGATTCTGGCGACAAACCAGTCAGATAAGCAAGCAGTGATGTCAGTAAAACAAAGTGAATTTTCTTTTATCCTGCTCTACTTTCAAGCTTCAGCAGAATTGTTGCCTGTGTAATGAGATCGTTTGGTGCTTGAACTCTAAAAGTCTATCAGTGAAGTGCCTGCACCTTCCAAGCAAATCAGGGTGGCCAGCCTTTCCAACTGCACAATCAGTTTTGTTCCTCCTTTTAGGACTCATTAAGATGAACATTATCCAGTGTTCTTCCCCTGATTTTCATCTAGTTTGGTTCAATTGCAGTGAACTGGAAGTGGAAGGAGTGTCAGAGGTATCTGCCTTGGGGTGGGGGGGAAATCTGAGATCTGAACCCAATATAGAGGATTTTTTTTTGTCAACTCTCAACTTTTAGGCTTTTTGGCAGTCATTCCTTTGAGTTGAGAAGATATACAGATGTTATAAAATGAGATTACTTGCTTTTAACAGCTCTCTTGCCACTTGATGACAATGATTATTCTAAATCTCTTGTATTATATGGCACTGTGCATGAGCAAGCCACAGGTTAAAAGATTGTGCAAGGAGATAAAAGCCTGATTTTAGTCCTAAGTATATTCATAAAATATCCAATTGCTAGAATAATCTCCAGCAAGCTAAATTTCCTTGATTTTTACTGTTGCAATGCCAAATGACTTTAGCCAAAAAAAAGAAAAAAGAGCCAATGTAATTAACATCTAGAAAAAAATTATTGTGGATTAGTAATCTATGATCACAACTAAGGCGACTGTATTTCCTAGCAGGCTGACAAAATAATTCTGTTGTGGTAATACAGCATTTACTGGAAATTTAGGAAAAAATAATATTTATTTTTAAAATAGAATTTGTATAACATAATACTGAAATAAATATTCATGAGCTTGGATAGACATCACATTGTTTTCTGACTGTATAACAGTAAGTTTTTGTTGGTGGTGCTGCTTTCTTTTATTGACCCTATTTTTATCTGGGGAGGACTGACTGCTATTCTGTCAGAAGAGGAAAGAATCTTTCTGTAATTCCAGTCTAGAAAGACACTGCTTCCTTTCTGTCTATATACGTGGCATATTTAAAGCTGGTTAGAAAATAGATTTTGCATTGAGAATATATATACGTTAAATGTATTTGAGGGGAGAAGGAAGCGATGAAGCTGGAATGGACAGTTAAAGCAACAGCATTTCTGTGCAGTTTTCAGAAAAATTCTGTAAAGATTTGAAATGGAGTTTTTTGATTGTTTGGCAGCCTGTGGGGAAAGGCTTAAAATGGTAAGAGCCATCTAGTCTGTTTTCTTCTTTGTGGCACTCTCCCAACTGGAGAGATGTGGCAGTGTTGTTACGAGACTGGTGAAACTTTCTAATGTAAAATGTATCAGAAAAGGAGTTAGAGAATTCTTAACCACGCCTCAGAGAAGTGGCATCATGCTAGTGTGTCTAGCACAGCATTTTAACAGGGCAGGTTCTCCCACTAACAACTGGGGAACCAACTTCTCATGGTTCTCCAGAGGTTTTGGTAAAAAATAGTTGGGAAACTCTGCTATGTGTCCTATAGTATCTAGGGAGTTAGGAGCAGGCAGTATTGTCCTCTTGCTTGTAAAACATATGGATCATTTTCTTTGATTAGAGGAGGGTGCAGCCAAGAAGTTTCTTTTGACAAATCTCTAGTTCTTTAACCAAAGATATGACAAGCATTATTCAGCCTCAAAATCATATAAACTACATTTAATATTAATAAAATAATGCTTTTAAGATGATGAATGAAGTTGTTCTAACAGCCACATGAATTCAAATCCACTATATTATTAAAATATTGTGTCAAAATTAACATTAAAATCCGATAGTGCTTATGGTGGATAATCCACCATATCACAAATAGTTCTCTTCAGAGCTCTTTTCCTAGTTCTCCTGTGTCTTGAGTTTTTCAGGGTTCATTGGTATATGTTCTATTTTCCTTCCAGTCAATCTTTATTCAGCTGCACTCTTCAGAGGGTACAAACCATCCTGTACACTGAATGAGGCAGGACTCTTGTGAGGAAAGTATCTGATCATGAGTATCATACAGGTTAAATAGAACAAGAGTGCAGAGGACTGTGGCTGTTACAACTGATTTCTTGACTTTGCAAGCTAATACTAATTAATTTTGCTTTTTGTATGATAAAATCCCTGTCTAGTTACCTCTCTGTTTATCTGAGAAATGTGTATTCTCTTATTATCTCTGTATACACAGGAAATTATACTATATAGACATAGATTCTTTTGTTGCATGCAAAAATATTTTCATTTATATCCTGTATTGTCAATCAGTTTCCAAATTTAGATTTCATTTGCCCATAATGTAATGCTGGGATATTACTGTACTTCAAAATTTACAATAGAGAAGCATGCATTTAATCTAAGGCAATAGATTAGATCTGATTTCCTGTATTTTAGAATTACCTTATTTTGTCCTGATTGCGTGACCTCAGGGTGAATAACAGTGTCAGTCAAAAATCCTGTGCAGGCATGGATTTAATGAGGTATATTAAATAGATGATCCCTTCTGTGAAGGGGAAGTTTGCAGTTTTTGTAAACATTTGGTAACATGCTATAAAATATGAAAATACGGCAGCAATATTTGCAAACAATAATTTGAAATTCAGTATTTGCCACTGGTTGGGCTCTCTTGTATGTTATAGAAATGATACCACATGATGTAGCTACTTTGGAGTCTTGAAAAATATACTATGGCAACCTGGACATGAGTCAAATGGTCATTTTTTTGGCTGACTTTGCTCAAGAGGCTTTTTTTTCTTTTTTGTCCCCCGTCCGTCCCCCCCCGATAATTAGTTCAAGAAATTACTGGGTGTGTGGATTTATCACACAAGCCTGCTGACTTAAGGACAGGAAAGCTTGAAAAGCTGAGTTGAGCCTATCCCTGGGCGTGTGTAAGCCTTTTGCTCCCCTTGTTTTTGCTTCTGCTGGTTACAAGCATAACCTCTTCAAAAGAAAAGATTCACAGATGATGAACATGGGGATGTTTTGCCTGAACAAATAACCATAGCACAGGATCTAATGTTGTACAAAGTGCTAGAAAAGATTGAAGGGGGAAGCATAGACTGGAGCTGCATATGTCAAGTTTATTGGTATTTATGAATTAAAAATATTTGTCAAAATTAGTGGAATTTTCTGTTTAACTCTGTATCCACTTTCTGCCTCTTTTTGTCTTATATCAGGTGTAATTAAGGCACTGTGTCTGCTAGTGCTTCCCCCCCACCCCAATGGAATTCCAGGCTATTTTTCTGTATTAGATTTTTTTTTTTTTAACCTCTGCTACCAAGTATTTAAGAAGGGTAAAATATTCCTATTCCCAGTGTGATTTTTATTTCTAGTTTAGAAGTGAGTCATTTACTTAAAAGGCAAACTAGTGTTGAAGGGTGAAATTAGTTTAATTGAAGTTCATTCAAGAGAGGATCTGGTCATATACATTTCATATATATAATTTTCCACTTGTGGTTATTGTTTGCTAATAAAAAAAATTCTTAGTCTCTGAATAAGAGGCTTATGTCAAAGTAAGCAGCTGCTGAGGGGAGAGAAGAGTGTGATTTAATGCTTTTGCAAAAAGTAGGCACCAGCATGAGCTGAGCCATTACCTACACTATTTAGCCTCATGAGTTGATACCTGGCACACCTAGAAGTGAGCCAGCCAGTGCACAGGTAGTTTGGCAGCAGCAGCAGAACTGTGCTGCCTTTCACTCAGCTGGTTCTAGGAGGACACATGAGAGTGCTACAACTTCATTTGTAAAGTTAAAGAGGATACAGGGATGAACTGGGACTGTTTAGTCTGGAGAAGAGGAGGCTGAGGGGAGACCTTATTTCTCTCTACAACTACCTGAAAGGAGGGTGTAGTGAGGTTGGTGTTGGTGAACAGTTAAAAATGTATCATTCCTGCCAGCAAACCTGCTCCAGCCTGGGCTCCTCTGTCCATGGATCCACAGGTCCTGACGGGAACCTGCTCCAGCATGGGCTTCCCACGGGGTCACAGCCTCCTTCAGACATCCACCTGTTTTTGCGTGGGGCCCTCCACGGGCTACAGGTGGACATCTGCTCCACCATGGACCTCCATGGGCTGCAGGGCAACAGCCTGCCTCACCATGGTCTGCACCACAGGCTGCAGGAGAATCTCTGTGCTGATGCCTGGGGCACCTCCTGCCCCTCCTTCTTCACTGACCTTGGCGTCTGCAAGGGGTGTTTCTCTCACGTGCTCTTACTCCTCTCTTCTGGCTGGTGTTGCTCAGCAGTTTTTCCCCCTCTTTTTTTCCCTCTCTTTTTTCCCCATTCCCCTTACCATACAAGTATTTCTGGCAATTGTCTAGCGTAGTCACGATATATACTGGATTTCAGGACTGGTGTGCAGAAAACTTATATAAACAGTATCACAGTTGTTATGGGTAGTCATATGGTCTCTAAGACAACAAGAGGCTATTTCATCATGTACTCTTACCTCCTGTGTATTGCAAGCTGTTTTCAATTTTCAGTAAAAGCCAGAAAAAGGCAGCAGTACAGCTTGTGTGTGACCTTTCTTGTCTGGACACCAACACTGCAGTAATTATAATTTAATTTTTTTTAAATTGCCCTTGATGGAAGCTTTTTGAGTGGCAGGGTCCTGTCCAGGTACTGTTTGATCCCCAAATGGTGTATTTTTTTTTCTTTTTTTTTTCTTTTTTTAATTTTCCTTCACACTAAAGAGCAGAGTATAGCTATATAGGTTGATCTGGACGCCAAGGAAAACTGCTGCTTCCACTTCCCTCCATATTGTGCTTGTTGGAGATGTTTGCACACAACAAGCACACAGTTGTTCTAGTGTATCCTCGACATGCTGGATTTTGTATGTGTGCTCACTAAGACTGCATAGAAGCCCTGTGTCATTGAAAACAAGATCTGGAAATAAGCTGTGACCAGCAGACCTATTCACACAGTCCTCTTCAGTTACTTCAACCCGTGAGTGGGGACAGTCTGTAGATTAAATTGGGACTAGTCCTGCTCTTGGCCACTACTTTCTGCTTAGTGTCTCCCTTTGGTAGGAGAAGGGTCATCGATCACCTGTAAAAGTTGTCCATCTATTGGGAGCTGTGGTTATTGCTCGACTAGTTCATTAGTTGTGACCCTTGGAAGAGGCTATGCACAAGGGAGCATGAGCTGATGAATTGTCCTGATAGGGAGCCAACAGCCTGTGATTGATCAAGTCTCCCTGAAACCAAATGTGTGGTTAGACAGCACTTGAGGCAAATTGTTCCTGCCTCCCACTGGAATCCCACATCTTCTTGCGTTTTAATTAGAGTGGCTGAAGCCTCTTTTGAATGCCAAGAAGGAGGGTTGTAGCTCAGAGAAATGTTAGAAGTAACATCTCATTTAGTAAAGGCAGACTATCAATATAGTCTGTTGAATACTGTTCCTTCTTTCTTCATTCTTGTGAATATTGTCTGATGTTCCTCCTACATAAATTTTTGTGAGACTTCTGCTAATTTTTTAAATTGCAAACGTATGTTCTCTTTCTAGTAGAATTGTAAGGGTGAAACAAAAATCTACAGGTCAATTCATGTTCTATTTCTGTCTCAATATGCTTCTATTGGGAACTTTATTTTTTCCTTAAGTCTTAAGATTAAGCTAATAAGGATTCGACCAAAACACCATAATATCCTTTATTATAGTAGTGTCTTCCTCTGTATATGGAGCATTTCTGTGTAACTAATTCTAATAACATTTTAATAACATGAATCCTATAAAATTCTTCCAAAAATTAGATTTAAATTGTCTCTTAAGTAAGATCTTTGATAAGAGAGCAGAAGAGGTTGCTGTGAATGCCCATGAGCTTTCATATATTTGTATTTATATATAAAGAAGACAGTGGTAATGCTGATAACAGATTTACCAGAAACACAATGGAACTGTTGATGAAATCATGCCTAAATACAACAAAGAGAGAGGGCAAGGAAGGCTTAACCTCAATGGAGGAGAATCAGGTTAGGGAACACTTAGATTGAATGTACCTGAGTCCATGGAGCCTGACAGAATGAACCCATGAATGCTGAGGAAGCTGTCTGACAAAGCTTCAAGACCATTCCTGAGTATCTTTGAAAGGTTGTGGTGATGATGAGAGGTTCCTGATGATAATAAGAAAGCAAGTGTCACTCCTGTCTTCAAGAATGGTAAGAAGGAAGATCTGGGGAACAGGAGGCCAGTCAGCCTCCGCTTAGTCCACGAGAAGGTGATGGAGGAACTAACCTTGGAAACCATTTCCAGACACATGAAGGACAAGAAGGTTATTAGGACTAGTCAGCATGGATTTATGAAGGCGGAATCATGCTTAACCAGCCTGATAGCCTTCTACAATGAGGTGACCAGCTTAGTGGTGGATGTTTACCTCAACTTTAGCAAGGCTCTTGACACTGTCTCCCATGAAGTCCTGGTAGACAACCTGACAAATTACTGGGTTAGATAAGTGGGTAGTGAGACGGATTGAAAACTGGCTGAAGTGCTATGAATTTTTATCATCTGGCCTTGAGTGTCTCAAATAACAAATACTCTTGCATTGTGCATTTCCTCTATGTTTTATGAGAGACTGAAATGAAGCAGAATGAAGCAAAGTGTGGTCAAAGGAGAATAGTTCTTTTGCAAAAGCCTTAGTTGTTTCAAAGCCAGAACTGTGTGTATTTTGATAGTTGTTCACTGGCTGAAGACAGAGGGAATTAAACGTTATGTTCTAAACCAAGGAAATCTTTATTGCCGTTTGTTTTGATCATTTTGACCTTTGGCAACTTGCAAGGTCAATACTCCCAAATATTTAGCTTGATGATTTTAAGTATTATTTTACAGAAATCCAGCTAATATACTAAATTTCTTCATCATGTTGTTAAAAGGAAGGTAACAATGATTTAACAACTGGACAAAGGTGCTGTGGCCAGAATGTCAATAAAGCAGAGCAAGCATAAAATGAATGCTGCAAATACAGCATGTAGGGGACATGCTGGTGACTAAATGGAGATTTTCCTATGTGTTATATAGGGAA